>NW_024712631.1:0-26400 GCF_018991925.1 Homarus americanus
CATTTATCACGAACCTTTGAAATTCTACTTTATGTATCGTTCACCAGTTAGATTCGTATTAGGGAGAAAATTTTAACTTACGAACATTTCAGAAATTTGACTACAGCCTCGTGACACCGTGTTAGTGAAATGGGAAGTCATGACCGCAGAGTTAACGCCAAAGTTTTAATGGGTGTCTGTCGCTCAGTGTATCTCATGACTCAGTCCCCAGCACAGTGTTGATCTTCTTTGTCAGCGCTGATGACTCGTCTTATGTGTGTGTGAGGGTAATGTGTGTGTGGGGGTAATGTGTGTGAGGTAATGTGTGTGTGGGGGGTATGAGTGTGTGCAGTAATGTGTAGTGTGTGGGAATTGAGTGTGTGAGGTAATGTGTGTGTGTGGGGTGTGAGTGTGTGGGGTGTGTGTGTGTGGGGAGTGTGTGTGTGGGGATGTATGTGTGTGTGTGTTGTGGTGTGTGTGTGTGGGGTGTGTGTGTGTGTGAGGAGTAGTGTGTGGGGTGTGTGTGTGTGTGTGTGTTGTGGTGTGTGTGTGTGGGGTTAATGTGTGTGTGTGTTGTGTGTGTGTGTGTGGGGTGTGTGTGTGTGTGTGTTGTGTGTGTGTGTGGGGGTTGTGTGTGTGTGTGTGTTGTGGTAATGTGTGTGTGTGGGGTGTGTGTGTGTGTGTGTTGTGGTAGTATTGAGTGTGTGTGTGTGTGTTGGGGTGTGGGTGTGTGTGTGGGGGTAGTGTGTGTGTGTGGGGTTAGTGTGTCTGGGGTGTGTGTGGGGTTAATGTGGGATGTGTGGTGTGGGGTGTGTGTGGGGATATAATGTGTTTGTGGTGGTAGTGTGTGGGGGTGTGTGTGGGTGTGTGTATGGGGGATTATGTGTGAAGGGGTTATGTGTGTGGGGTGTGTGTGTGTGTGGGGGTAATGTGTGTGTGGGTGGGGGTAAACTGTGTGTGGGCATAATGTGTGTGGGGGGTGTGTGTGTGGGGTGTGTGTGTGTGGGGTAAAGGGTGTGTGGGGGTAGTCTGGTGTGGGCATAATGTCTCTGAGGGTGTGTGTGTGTGGGTGTTATATGTGTGTGGGGTTAATGTGGGGTTATGTGGTTATGGGGTGTATGGGTTGGGGAGTAATGTGTGTGTGGGGTTATATATGTGGGGTTATGTGTGTGGGGATAATGTGTGTGTGGGGGTTATATGTGTGTGGGGGTTATGTGTGTGTGGGGATAATGTGTGTGTGGGGGTTATATATGTGTGGGGTTATGTGTGTGGGGAGTATGTGTGTGTGTGGATAATGTGTGTGGGGAGTGTGTGTGTTGGGGTGTGTGTGTGGGGGAGTGTGTGTGTGGGGATGATGTGTGTGTGGGGTTGTGTGTGTGTGTGTGTGTGTGTGTGTGTGGGTGTGTGTCTGTGGGTGTGTGTGTGTGGGGGTGTGTGTGGGTGGGGTGTGTGTGTGTGGGGATAATGTGTGTGTGGGGTAATGTGTGTGTGGAGTAATGTGTGTGTGGGGTAGGAGTGTGTGTATAGAGGGGCAATGTGTGTGGGGGAGTGTGTGTGTGCAGGTAATGTGTGTGTGTGTGTGTGGGTAGCTGTGTGTAGTGGGGAAATGTGTTTGTGCGGATAATGTGTGGATGGTATTGCGTATGTGTGCTGGTAATGTGTGTGGAGGTAATGTGTGGGGTAATAATAAATAATAATTGATGGTTTATTGAAAAAGTTCTGCAGCCAGGCTAATATACATTGGACATAAATGACTAATACATACATTATTGGTGACTAAAAGCCTTCATTAAGAAAGGTAAAGGAACATACAGTGAACATACAGATTATTGTTGGTGAACAACAGCAAACGTAGTGTAATAACTCCCTCCCAGATGTGTTAGGAGGGACCTCACGTGGTGTAGCAGTTCCCTCACAGATGGTGTTATAGGGGCCTCACGTGGTGTAGTAATTCCCTCACAGATGGTGTTATGAGGCCTCACGTGGTGTAGTAATTCCCTCACAGATGGTGTTATGAGGGGCCTCACGTGGTGGAGTAACTCCTTCACATATGTGGTGTTATGAGACCTGACGTGGTGTAGTAATTCCTCACAGATGGTGTTATATGAGTGAGTGTGGTCCCAGGCCTTCCTATCACAGCGGATACTTCATATGCTGGTTGTTGTTGGGTCTCACAGGCCGTTATCACTGGGTACCTGGGACCTCACTGTGTGAAGGTTAACGGGTACAACTGTTACTGTTGTTAGTTGTTCTCTGACGATCACTGTTACCACTGTTTAACATGGTTCCGTTCCTTTCTAAATGAAATAGTAACTTCTGGCGAGAACTTGTTGATATTCGTGGGAGGGTTCAGGAGGAGGTGATGTGGCCAACAACAGTTGACCCTGGCTACTCCGGAGCGCCAATTTTGACCTTCGGTGGTCAAGGAATGTGTGTGTGTATTGTGTGTGTGGAGTAATGCATGTGGGGAGTAATATGTGTGGGGTGTAATGTGGGTGGGGAGTGTGTGTGAGGTGTGTTGTGGGGTAATGTGTGTGTGTGCGTGTGGGTGTGTGTGAGATGATGTGTGTGGGGGTTAATCAGTGTGGGGTTAAGAATGTGTGAGATGTGAAATGTGTGTGTGTGGGGTGTGTGTGTGTGTGTGGGTGTGTGTGTGGGGTTGTAATGTGTGGGGAGTGTGGAGTGTGTGTGAGGGGCAATGTGTGGAGGGGGTAATGTGTGTGTGTGGGTAATGTGTGTGTGTGGGTGAGGTGTGTGTGGGGAACTGGTGTGTTGTGTGTGTGTGTGTGTGGGGGTGTAAGTGTGGGGGTGTGTGTATGGGGGGTAATGTGTGTGTGTGTGGTGGGGTGTAAAATGTGTGAGGTGTGTGGTGGGCAGTAATGTGTGTATAGGGGGTAATGTGGGGGATAATGTGTGGGGGATAATGTGTGTGTGGGGATAATGTGTGTGGGGGGTGTGTGTGTAAGGTTTTAATGTGTGTGGGGAGTGTATGTGTGGGGGCGTGTGTGTGTGTGGGGGTGTGTGTGTGTGTGAGGGTGTGTGTGTGTGTGTGGGTAATATGTGTGGAAATGTGTGTGTGGGGTAATAGGTTTGTGTGGGGGTAATGTGTGTGTAGAGATTAAAGTGTGGGGGGTTAATGTGTGGGGATAATGTGTGTGCAGATGTGTGTGTGTGTGCAGGTAATGTGTGGGTGGGGTGTAATGTGTATGGGGGTAATGTGTGTGTGGGGAGTGTGTGTGTGCGTGGGGGGTGTGTGTGTGGGCGATGGTGTGTGTGTGTGTGTGTGTGTGGAGTGTGTATGTGTGTGGGGATGGTGTGTGTGCGTGTGGGGTAAGTGTGTGTGTGTGGGTGGGGAATGAAGGTAATGTTGTGTGTGTGGGGTAATGTGTGAGGTGGGGGTGATGTGTGTGTGTGTGCAGGGGTGTGTGTGTGGGGGTGGTGTGTGTGTGTGTGTGGGTGTGTGTGTGTGTGTGGGGAATGTGTGTGTGTGGGTGTGTGTGTGGGGTGTGTGTGTGTGGGGTGTGTGTGTGGGTGTGTGTGTGGGGATGTGTGGGGTGTGTGTGTTGGGGTGTGTGTGTGTGGGGGATTAGTGTGTGTGTGTGTGTGTGGAGAGTGTGTGTAGGTAATGTATTTGTTTGGGGGATTAATGTGTGTGGGTAATGTGTGTGGGGTTAATGTGTGGGGATAATTTGTGTGCAGGAGTAATGTGTGTGTGCAGGTGTATGTGTGGGTGGGGGGTTATGGCTGTGGGGGAATGTGTATGGGGAGGTGTGTGTGCGTGAGGGTGTGTGTGTGTGGGGCGATAATGTGTGCGTGTGGGGAAGTAATGTGTTTGGGAGTAATGTGTGTGTGTGGGGGTAATGTGTGGGGTAATGTGTGGTTGGGGTGATGTGTGTGTGCAGGGAGTGTGTGTGTGGGGTGTGGCGTGTGTGTGTGTGGTGTGTGTGTGTGTGTGGAAATGTGTGTGTGTGGGGGTGTGTGTGTTGGAGTATGTGTGTGTGTATAAGATAATGTGTGTGGAAGTGAATGTTTTCTGTGAAATGTGTGTGTGGGGGGTAATGGGTGTGTGGAGGAATGTGTGGGTGATGTGTGTGTGAGGTGTGTGTGTGTGGGTTAATGTGTGTGTGTGGGGATTAGTGTGTGGAGGTAATGTGTCTGTGTATGATGTGTGTGTGTGTGGGGTAATGTTTATGTACTGGTGCTGTGTGGTGGGGTGTGTGTGTGTGTGTGCGGGGTGTGTGTGTGTGGGGGTAATGTGTGTGTGGGCGAATGTGTGTGTGTGTGGAGATGTGTGTAAGGTAAGGTGTGTGTTGGGGTATGTGTGTATGTGGGTAATGTGTGTATGGGAGTAATGTGTGTGTGTGGGGTGTGTGTGTGTGTGGAGTAATGTGTGGGGTAATGTGTGTGGGGTGTGTGTGGGGTGTGTGTGTGGGGTGTGTGGGGGTGTGTGTGTGTGTGTGTGTTTGGGGATGAATCTGTGGTTGGAGATGTGTGTGTGGGGGAGTAGTGTGTGTGTGGAGTGTGTGTGTGTGGAGTAATGTGTGTGTGTGTGTGCAGGGGATGTGTGGGGCTTGTGTGTAGGTGTAATGTGTGTGTGGGGTAATGTGTGTGTGGGGAGTGTGTGTGTGTGTGTGGGGGTGTGTGTGTGTGCAGGTGTGTGTGTTTGGGAGTGTGTGTGCGTGGGGGTAATGTGTGTGGGGTGTGTGTTTGAGAATGAATTTTGTGGGGTTAATGTTTATGTGGAGATAATGTTTGTGTGGGGGTAATGTTTGTGGGGTTAATGTTTGTGTGGGGAGTAATGTGTTTAGACAATGTATGTGGTGGGAGTAATGTGTGTGCAGGTAATGTGTGTGTGGGGGGGTGTAATGTGTTTGTGGGGTAATGTGTGTGTGTGGAGGTAATGGTTGTGTGGGGGTAATGTGTGGGGTAATGTGTGTGTGGGGAGGTAATGTATGTGTGGGTTAATGTGTGTTATTATTGGAGTGTGTGGAGATAATGTGTGTGTGGGGGTGTGTGTGTGTGTGTGGGGGTAATGCGTGTGTGTGGGTAATGTGTGTGTGTGGGAGCTATGTGTTTGTGGGGGTAATGTGTGTGTGTGGGTGTATGTGTGTGGGAGTAAAATGTGTGTGTGGGGGGTAATGTGTGTGGAGTGTGTGTGTGTGGGGAGTAATGTGTGTGGGGGTGTGTGGGGGTTATGTGTGTGTGTGTGTGTGTGTGTGGGTAATCTGTGTGTGGGGTAATATGTGTGTGGGGGTAATGTGTGTGTGTGTGGGTGTGTGTGTGTGTGTGCGGGAATGTGTGTGTGGGTATCTTGTGTGGGCGTAATGTGTGTGGGGTAATGTGTGTGTGGGGTAATGTTTGTGTGAGGGTAATGTGTGTGTGCGGATAATGTGTGTTTGGGGTATGTATGCGTGGGGGTAATGTGTGGGGTAATGTGTTTGTGGGGTAATTTTGTGGGGTTAATGTTTGTGTGGGGTAATGTTTGTGGGGTTAATGTTTGTGTGGGGAATAATATTTGTGTGACGGAATAATATTTGTGTGGGGTAATGTGTGGGGCTAATGTGTGTGGGGTGATGTGTGTGTTGCGGTGAATGTGTGTGTCAGGTGTGTGTGTGTGTGTGCGGGTATGTGTGTGTGGGGGTAATGTGTGTGTGTGTGTGTGTGTTTGTTTGGGGTGTGTGTGTGTGGTGTAATGTGTGTGTGGTGTGTGTGTGTGTGTGTGGAGTGTGTGTGTGCAGATGATGAGTGTGGGGGATAGTGTTTGTGGGGGGGTGATATGTGTGGGGGTAATGTGTGTTGGGTGTGTGTGTGTGTGCAGGTAATGTGTGTTAGGGTAATGTGTGTGTGGGGGAAAAGTGTGTTTGTGTGGGGTGTGTATATGCAGGGAGTAATGTGTGTGCAGGTATTGTGAGTGTGGATGTATTGTGTGTGTGTGTGTGTGGGGAATGTGTGTGTGTGGGGTAATGTGTGTGTGGGGGAGTGTGTGTGCAGGTAATGAGTGTGGGGGGATAATGTGGGGGTAATAAGTGTTGGGGGTAATGTGTGTGTGCGGGTAATGTGTGTGGGGTAATGTGTGTGGGGTAATGTGTGTGTGAGGGTAATGTCGGTGTGTGGGGTAATGTGGGTGTGGGCATGTGTGTGTGTGGGGTAATGTGTGTGTGTGTGTGGAGTAATGTGTGTGGATGGGTGTGTGTGTGTGGGGTAATGTGTGTGTGGGGGTGTGTGTGTGTGGTGTGTGTGTGTGGGGGTAATGTGTTTGTGTGGGGGTGATGTGGGTGTGGGCATGTGTGGGTGTGGGGTGTGTGTGTGTGTGTGGAGTAATGTGTGGTGTGTATGCAGGTAATGTGTGTGACAGTAGTGCGTGGGGGGTAATGTGCGTGGGGTAATGTGTGTGGGTGTAATGTGTGTGGGTTATGTATTTTTTTGTGTGGGTGTAATGGGTGTATGGGAGTAATGTGTGTGGGGAGTAGTGTGTGTGGGGGTAAATGTGTGAGGTAATGTGTGTGGGGGGTATGTGTGCAGGTGTGTGTGTGGGTTGTAATGTTTGTGTGTGGGTGTAATGGGTGTATGGGGGTAATGTGTGTGGGGTAATGTGTGTGTGAGGGTAATGTGTGTGTGGGGGTCAGAACACTCATGGTCCGTTGTCAATGGTACATCTTTGCTCCGAGTTGTTTTACATGGTGTAACATGTTGTGTCTGTGTGAATGACTCATCTTTTTTTACCGTGCATAAATTTCATATTCGTTGTTAATAATTTATATTTTTGTTCTATTGGTGACTATTTCATATTTTTTCGTAAATAATCCCTTTTGTAGCCTCGTGCATAATTTATCTTGTTTCTCGTTTATAACTAATCTTGTTCCTCTCTATCCGAATGAGCCGTGAAGCATCGTCCAGCAGAGAGGGGGAGTGGGGAGGGTGGTGGAACGATTTCAGCCGACACTGCATCTGTCGCCGCTGCTTCATATGTCCACTCTACTGCTGCTTTACGCTACACCTGTTGGCACCCAACCTGCTGTTTCAACCGGGAAGCAGCAGCAGGGAGATGATAAAGAAACACATAGATAAGACTCTCAGGCGGGGATGAAGAGGAGGAGTGGGCGGCGGTGAGGCAATACTGTGAGATGGAATGTTGGTTGTTGAGGAGTTGGGTGAAGGAAGGGGTCTCTCTTTCCCTTGTCTATGTTTGAAGGGCGAAGAGAGGCATAACAGATAGAATTACGTGGAATAATATAAGAACGCGAAGAGAAAAAAAGGAGGAGAAACTGAGGAAAGGATGAAAGGAAACGGTTAAATGGTAAAAGAAAAATTGAAATGGAAGAAAATTAAACAAGAAATTTGGTATGAAATAAGAAGGCAAAGAAAAATGAAAACAAATGTAAAAACACGAATAAACAGTAAATACAAAATAAAATTGGAGAAAAAAATAGTAGAGCTGAAGAAAAATTACAAAATCTGATATTAAAACAAAATGAAAAATAATAAAAATAAATATTAATTAATAATTAAGAAAAACGCAACTGAAAAAAAATACTGCAGACGAAAATTGTGAAATAGAAATAAACTTAATAAATTACATTGGAAATAAACAGTGAAGTAAGGAGAAAAATATCATATACGACTAAAACAAAAATAAATAGAAAAAATAAATAAATAAGCAAAAAAATTAAAATTAAGAAATCATATACAGTAATTAGAAAGAAGAAAATTATATAGATAAATAAGTAGAAGTGAAGCTAAATTATTTAAGTAGAAAACACAATATATTAATAAAAATATATATAAATAAGTGAGAATGCAAACAGTGAGATGAATAGGAAAATAAAATAATTAGGAAGAACAATAAAACTGGAAGCAAAATGAAAATAACAAAAACATTAAATATGAAGTAAAAGTGAAACAGGAATAAAATAAAATAAAGGGAAGAAGTAATAAACTGCAAGAACATACAATACTGTTTATTGAACCCTGGATCAATTAATAAAATAAACTAATAATTAAGAAAATATAAAATAGAGAGACAAAGTAAATATAAATATAGAATTTATGCAAGAAATGGTTGAAAATATAGTTAACATGAAGTAAAGTATAATTGAAGATATTTAATAAAAATATACAAATAAAACACATTAAGTTAATATCTACAGTAAGTGAAAATTTATTTGAAGTAAAAATACAGTTGAAGTAATTTTTGATGCATATATTTGAAGTGAAAAAAAAATATATATTTCGAGTAAATAAGGAAAAGTGCATAAAGTTGCAAATAAAAATATATTACGTAAATATGTAAATAAAATATAACTTATTAAACAGGCGAGAAATTTAAATAAAAATATATTCAGTAAAGCTATACACTTGAAAAATGAATCAAGAAATCTATGTATGTTAAAGTAACTTACAAAATGTTATTACTTTACACTGGTTGTTGTGTTACTTAGTGTAATCCGTCAAACAGACTTAAATAGGCCGGAAATATAAGCGGACGGAGGGACGTGCGGATTAACTATAAATGGATAAAAATGACGGATTAACAGAAAAGAACAAACACAGGCGAAAATGGAAATAAAGATAAAAAATGACAAATAATGGAAATGAAGGGAGTGTAATAAGCCGTTAATAACATGATAAATGGGGAAGCATAAACCGGGAATGATATATATATAGGTTTAACACTTGTAATTAAACCTATGTAGAGAGGTTTACAGTTTAGGGGTGTTGACGCTGATGTGTGTAGAGAAGAGACCTCGTCCCAGCTACTGTTTGGGGTAACGAAGGTAAGCCCCGCCCCACAGTTTATATGACCATGAGATTCATCATCCTAACAATGCTAACCTAACCTAATCTAATCTAATCTAACCTAACCTAATCTAATCTAACCTAACCTAATCTAACCTAACCTAACATAATGTAACCTTACATGAAGATTATCTTAAAAAACCCTAACCTATCCCTCCCAGGTAGCGATAGAGTGTTTAAGCATATGGTGGGAGTCGTCTAGTCTTAACGTAGTTCATTATTTTATATTAATATAGTATTGGAATCCATTGAGGTGGTGCAGTGATACGATTAGATGGTCTCTGGGGTATTTTATTGTGATGTTTCCTCTCTGTTATGGCGGGAAAGATTCAATATTACTCATTCGTACTCACCGGGTTTATCGTAACACTGGAGTGATTATTCTGGGGATAACTGATAATATTAGTGAAAAAATCAAGCAGTTTAGTAGATGCTTTTACGCAACTAAAACAGAAGTGTTGAGGACGTGCGCTCAGTGCAGCGGTAAGGTGAGGCTGCCTACCTACCACCACCTCCTCCTCCCTCTCCTCTCTCCAACCACCAACACCCGTCCCCTACCTTCCTTCCTCACTCCCTCTCGCGCATGCATCTTCACCGACCTGCTGATTGGCTGCCCGCTCCTCTCATCCACCAATAAGAAATCTCAAATCCGTGTTTAAGGTTTCCATTGGATGATTCACCTATGATCTTCCTCGCTGGTACCATGAGGTGAGGGCGCGAGTAACAGGTTCTGGCGGAATTGCTTGAAGTTGTTTTATATGTTGTTGTACTTTCGTTTATTGTGCTTTATTTAATGAACTTTGACGAGATACTATTGATACGTGTGTGTAGTGTGAGGCGGGTGTATCACGCTGTGTGTTTGGCGGTGTGGGTGTGTATGGATAGCGATCCGCCGTGAGCAGTGAGGAGTTTATAATGTTAGCGGAGTGTGGCACACCAGTCAGTGTAGTGTGTGCCAGTGATACTCACAGGTGGGGCCTCACCACTCATACTCGCAACTTGCAGAGGTTACCACCACCCTCACCACTATAGGGTTACCAGCGCTCACCGCTCATACTACACAGGTCTACTCATCTTCATGCCCCATACTCACAACTTACTCATTGGCCTGACTCACCATCCACACATCCCAGAGTTTTTACCGTGGTCGAGAATTACAAGAGGCAAATAAGTATGCTAATTAAAACACCCTAATGATCTACAACGTGTACAAAGATCGTGAGAAGACTGTTAAGAGACGCTAGGAAAAAGTTTAGAAAGAAAAATTTGGTTAAGTTGAATTAGCGGCAGTTTGGGACAGTATTAAACTCTTCGTGTCGAGAAATTGGACGACCATGAAATTGTTCTTTGTACTGGCACGTCAATCAGGGTGAGGTGGCGGTATGTAAATGTGATGGTGTAAATGTGTAGTGGCGTGAAACATGTGTAGGTGTGGTGGTGTAGAGGGTGGTAGTGTGTGTGTGTGTGAATGAAGAGATGTAGTATGGTAGGTGGTGTTGCGCTGGTGTAGTTTTGTGGTGATGCAGGTATACAGAATTATGGTGGTGTTAAGCTGTTGTGTGTAAGCGCGACATTTATGTGTAATTGATGTATACCCTGTAAGTGTGTTTGTGCAGGTGTGATGGTGTATTTTTATGGTGTTGGGTGTATTTATTGAGAGTGTATATTTGTTTTGATGGTGTAGGTGTATTCATGTGTAATTGAGATGTTGGTGATGATATGTGTATAGTGTGGGTGTAGCCAAGGCACGATGGAGGTGTAGGTATAGTGGGTTTGTAGATACGTGTGTATGTATGTGTGTGTATTTATGGTAGTGTGTACTCCTGGTTACCATGTGTACGTTATTTACCCTCACACACCCAACACGTCTTCACTTACTGTGTGTCTGGTTTCACAACATGTACTTCTCTCTCTCTCCAGTAAAATCTATACTGACAGGCAGGAGAAACTAAAAACAGATCTCCACAAATACACGTCTCGCCCCTTCAAATATTAATTAAAGAATAATGTTGGGACTTCAACCAACCTTCGTTCCAAAATATCCAAGGTTATAAATGTCAATTATCCACAAATATCTGTCGAGTGGTCAAAAAATATTGACTTGGAGAAAAAGTGGTGAGATGCCAGTGCTGATGTTGGCAATTGGAGAACCATTCATGTATTTGTCACATCAACACCAACGTTCGGGCTTCTCCTCCTCCTCCTCCTACTCCTACTACTACTCCTACTACTACTACTGAAGTGGCCTCCAGCCTCCCCAATAGCCACACCTTCGCCACCATTTATTTACCTTAATATTAAATATCCTAATACATAAGAAGCTATCCTATCTGTGTTAAATTAGTTGAGCCGCAGATCCATGCGGCATTCCGTGACTGTAGCCTCATAGTCAATATCTGCGGCAGTTGTCGGAGTAGGGCAAAGCCTCGTTCCCCTGAGGCAGAGCAAAGCCGACCGAAGGAGAAAGGACAGTCGACATCTCATCCAGGCTGTGACATAACTCTGGGCTGCTGCTTCTGTTCGGAGATCAGCTCCCTGAGTCTGGCGAAAACATCTTGCACTTGGGCCCATCCACCAGAGGTTGAACACTAGAGGTGAAGCTGCCTTGATCAACATTTTGAATTCTCTCCCCATATGCCCTTCTCTTTCGTTCTCGTTCACTCTATGCGCAGCATCGAAGCTAGGTACGGTGACAAACGGCCATGGGATCAAAAATCCTGATGTCGAAGAAAGCTCGCTGTCCCGTCCAGAATCCTCGACACCGACGTCCACACGGGCTTCGTTAGATGTGTTTGAGTCCTGTGTTGGAGGATCTCGCCATCCAGTGGAAGGTCGGTTCTACCATGACGTCCGGCAGATTTCCTTCACATATTTGCTGTGAATCCCTTACTCGTCATGCCTCATGCATATGAAGCCCCCTTCTGCAAACCATGGCGTGATCGCTATCATAAAGACACACGCATTGGGAGGGCAAACCATCTACTGGCCAACCGTACCTTAGAAATGGCATCTGTAAATTCTTGTTTGTTAAGGCTGAAACCATTTGCCCTTATCGGTAACGTAGTTAACCAGTTCGAGGCGCCCACCTCCTGCGCTATAGCTAACATCTTTTCTGAACCTGCAGCAATAGTTGCTGCAACATGTCATTTGGCAGTGCTGCCGATCTGTTGTAATGGACCTACGGATCTTATTAACTTCGCTGGTGTCACTTCCTGTTGCATTCGGGCTATTATGTGATCAGTGAGGGCTTGCGTGAGCTTAGTGAATTTTGATGTTCAGAGTCACAATCTCCTCTGGATTAGTTAGTCCCATCCCTCCCAGTCTTGGTGGAAGTGCAAGAAGTGTTCTTTCTACTGGGGTTAAGTCGTGGTGTTTCACTACTACTACTACTACTACTACTACTACTACTACTACTACCACCACTACGATCACTACTACTATCCTCTCTTTCCCTCTCTCCTACTGATTGATTGCATGAATTATATATCTATATCTGTAGGTGTGTGGTGTGTCATATGAACCTAAGGTATGCATCTTGTTGACTGTGTCACTCTCACAACACTTCACTCATATTCTGTCACTCACATGACACTGCACTTATAGTGTTACTCACACGTCACTACACACATTCTGTCACTCACACGATAATACACTCATAATATCATGTCACTCACACAACACTACACATATTGTCACTCACAGGACACCACACTGATATTCTGTCACTCACACAACACTACACATATTGTCACTCACACGACACCACACGCATATTCTGTCACTCACACGACACTACACTTTGTGTCACTCACACGGCACTACACTTACAGTGTCACACGACACTGTACCTCATTTTGTCACTCACACGACACAACACATATTCTGTCACTCACATAACTATACATAGTGTCACTCACACGGCACTCCCCTTGTGTCACTCACACGACACTACACTCATATTGTCACTCACACGACACTACACTTACATTGTCACTCACACGACATAACACTTAGTGTTACTCACACTACACTACACTTACAGTGTTGCTCACACGACACTACACTCATATTGTCACTCACATGACACTACACTTAGTCACTCGCACGACACTACACTTACAGTGTCACTCACAAGACACTACACACATACAGTATTGTCACTCACACGACACTACACTCATATTGTCACTCACGTGACACTACATTTACAGTGTCACTCACACGACACCACTTACAGTGTCACTAACACGACACTACACACACTAGCATTGTCACTCACACGACACTACACTTACAGTGTCACTCACACGACACAACACTCATATTCTGTTACTCACACGAAACTACACACGTACAATCACTCACACGACACTACACTTACAGTGTCACTCACACGACACTACACTTACAGTGTCACTTAAACGACACTACACGCGTACAGTCACTCACACGACACAACACTCATATTCTGTCACTCACACAACACTACACTTACAGTGTCACTCACACGACACAACACTACTATTCTGTCACTCACACGACACTACACTTATATTCTGTCACTCACACTGACACTACACCTAGTGTCACTCACACGACACTACAATCATATTCTGACACTCACAGGACACTACACTTATATTCTGTTACTCACACACACTACACTCATATTATGTCACTCACACGACACTACGCTTAGTGTCACTCACACGACACGACGCTCAGTGTCACTCACACGTCACTACGCTTAGTGTCACTCATACGACACTACGCAGTGTCCTCAATACATTACGCTTAGTGTTATACACACCACTCTTCGTATCACACACACGACTACGCTTAGTGTCACTCACGACACTACACATAGTGTCATTCACGACACTACACTCATATTTGTTACTCATACGACACTACACTCATATTTGTTACTCACACGACACTACACTCATATTCTGTCACTCATCATGACACTACGCTTAAAGTCACTCACACGATACTGACTTAGTGTCACTCACACGACACTACACATAGTGTCACTCACACGACACTACTCATATTTGTACTCATACGACACAACACTCATATTTGTTACACGCAATACCTCATATTCTGTCACTCATCATGACACTACCTTAATGTACACACGATACTACATAGTGTCACTCACGACACTACATAGTGTCACTCCGACACTATACCATATTCTGTGACTCATCATGACACTAGCAATGTCACTCACGACACTACACATAGTGTCCTCACGACCTACTCATGTTCTGTCACTCACACGACAATACACTCGTATTCTGTCACTCACACGACAGTACACTCATATTGTCACTCATACGACACTACACTCATATTGTCATTCACACGACACTACACTCATTGTTACTCACACGACACTACACTAAGTTTCATTCACACGACACTACACACAGTGTCACTCACACGACCTATACTCATATTCTGTGACTCATCATGACACTACGCTTAATGTCACTCACACGACACTACACATAGTGGCACTCATACTACACTCATATTTCTTTACTCACGACACTACACCCATTCTGTCACTCATGACACTTCATTCACTATCACACGACACTACACTCATTCTGTCACTCACGACACTACACTCTATTCTGTCACTCGACACTACACCCATTCTGTCACTCACACGACACTACCTCATATTCTATCACTCGCGACACTACACTCATATTCTGTCACTCACGACACTACACTCATTCTGTCACACGACACTACACTCATTCTGTCACTCACACGACACTACACCCATTCTGTCACTCACACGACACTACACTCATTCTCACTCACACGACACTACATCATTCTGTCACTCACACGACACTAGACCCATTCTGTCACACACGACCTACACTCATTCTGTCACACACACGCACTCATTCTGTCACTCACGACACTACACCCATTCTGTCACTCATACGACACTACATCATTCTGTCCACTCCACGACACACCCATTCTGTACTCACGACACTACACTCATTCTCACCGCCCTACACCCATTCTGTCACTCACACGACACTACACCCATTCATCACTCACGACACTACTTCACACCTCCACGACATTACACTTAGAATTGAAACTTAACACAGTACTGCTAAAACCTCTGTGTGTGTGTGTGTGTGTGTGTGTGTGTGTGTGTGTGTGTGTGTGTGTGTGTGTGTGTGTGTGTGTGTGTGTGTGTGTGTGTGTGTGTGTGTGGAGGATGTTAAGAAGGGAGATGAACGTACTGTGTGCAGTGGACTTGGCCAGGGTGAGTGTAGTGTGGCAGACTAGGGAGTGTAGTGTGAACTTGGCTAGGGTGAGTGTAGTGTAACAGACTTGGCTAGGGGTGAGTGTAGTGTAACAGACTTGGCTAGGGTGAGTGTAGCGTAACAGACTTGTGGGGTAGTGTGGTGTAACAGACTTACTTGGCTAGGGTGAGTGTAGTGTAACAGACTTGGCTAGGGTGAGTGTGGTGTAACAGACTTGACTAGGGTGAGGTGTAGTGTAACACAGACTTGGCTGGGGTGAGTGTAGTGTAACAGACTTGGCTGGTGAGTGTAGTGTAAACTTGACTAGGGTGAGTGTGAGTGTAACAGAACTTAGCTAGGGTAAGTGTAGTGCAACATTGAACCTAGCTAGGTGAGTGTAGTGTAACAGACTTGACTAGGGTGAGTGTAGTGCTAGCTAGGGTGAGTGTAGCGTAACAGACTTGGCTAGGGTGAGTGTAGTGTAACAGACTTGACTAGGGTGAGTGTAGTGTAACAGACTTACTGACTAGGGTGAGTGTGGTATAACAGACTTGGCTATGAGGCTAGGGTGAGTGTAGTGTAACAGACGACTAGGGGTGAGTGTAGTGTAGCCAGACTAGGCTGGGGTGAGTGTAGTGCTGTAACAGACTTAGCTAGGGTGAGTGTGTAACAGACAGCTAGGGTGAGTGTAGCGTAACAGACTTGAGCTAGGGGTGAGTGTAGTGTAACAGAACTTGACTAGGTGAGTGTAGTGTAACAGAACTTACTTGGCTAGGGTGAGTGTAGTGTAACAGACTTGACTAGGTGAGTGTAGTGCACAGACTGACTAGGGTGAGTGTAGTGTAACAGACTTGGTAGGGGTGAGTGTAGTGTAACAGACTTGACTGGGTGAGGTGGTGTAAACTTGACTAGGGTGAGTGTAGTGTAACAGACTTGACTAGGGTGAGAGTGTAACAGACTTGACTGGGTGAGTGTAGTTAACAGACTTGACTAGGGTGAGTGTAGTGTAACAGACTTGGCTGGGGTGAGTGTAGTGTAACAGACTTGACTAGGGTGAGAGTGTAGTGCAACAGACTTGACTAGGGTGAGTGTGGTGTAGCGGACCTGGCTGGGTGAGTGTAGTGTAACAGACGGCTAGGGTGAGTGTAGTGTAACAGACTTGACTAGGGTGAGTGTAGTGTAACAGACTTGACTAGGGTGAGTGGTGTGTAACAGACGACTAGGTGAGTGTGTGAACAGATTTGACTAGGGTGAGTGTAGTGTAGCGGACCTGGCTAGGGTGAGTGTAGTGTAACAGACTTGGCGAGGTGAGTGTCGTGTAACAGATTTGAGGTGAGTGTCGTGTAACAGATTTGGCGAGGGTGAGTGTCGTGTAACAGATTTGGCGGTGAGTGTCGTGTAACAGATTTGGCGAGGTGAGTGTCGTGTAACAGATTTGGCGAGGTGAGTGTCGTGTAACAGATTTGGCGAGGTGGTCGTGTAACAGATTTGGCGAGGTGAGTGTCGTGTAACAGATTGGCGAGGTGAGTGTCGTGCAACAGATTTGAGGGTGATGTCGTGTAACAGATTTGGCGAGGGTGAGTGTCGTGTAACAGACTTGGCTAGGGTGAGTGTCGTGTAACAGATTTGGCGAGGTGAGTGTCGTGTAACAGACTTGGCTAGGGTGAGTGTCGTGTAACAGATTTGGCGGTGAGTGTCGTGTAACAGATTTGGCGGTGAGTGTCGTGTAAAAGACTTGGCGAGGGTGAGTGTCGTGTAACAGATTTGGCGAGGTGAGTGTCGTGTAACAGATTTGGCGAGGGTGAGTGTCGTGTAACAGATTGGCGAGGTGAGTGTCGTGTAACAGATTTGGCGGGGTGAGTGTCAACAGATTGGCGGTGAGTGTCGTGTAACAGATTTGGCGAGGTGATGTCGTGTAACAGATTTGGCGAGGTGAGTGTCGTGTAACAGACTTGGCTAGGGTGAGTGTCGTGTAACAGACTTGGCGAGGTGAGTGTCGTGTAACAGACTTGGCGAGGGTAGTGTGGTGTAACAGACTTGGCGGTGAGTGTCGTGTAACAGACTTGGCGAGGGTGAGTGTAGTGTAACAGACTTGGCGAGGGTGAGTGTCGTGTAACAGACTTGGCTAGGGTGAGTGTCGTGTAACAGATTTGGCGAGGTGAGTGTCGTGTAACAGACTTGGGGTGAGTGTCGTGTAACAGACTTGGCTAGGGTGAGTGTCGTGTAACAGATTTGGCGAGGTGAGTGTCGTGTAACAGACTTGGCGAGGGTGAGTGTAGTGAAACAGACTTGGCTAGGGTGGTGTAGTGTAACAGTACTAGCTAGGGTGAGTGTAGTGTAACAGACTTGGCGAGGTGAGTGTAGTGTAACAGACTTGGCGAGGGTGAGTGTAGTGAAACAGACTTGGCTAGGGTGAGTGTAGTGTAACAGTACTCTAGCTAGGGTGAGTGTAGTGTTTGTAACAGTACTAGCTAGTGGGGTGAGTGTAGTGTTTGTAACAGTACTAGCTAGGGTGAGTGTAGTGTAACAGTACTAGCTAGGGTAGTAGTGTTGTAACAGTACTAGCTAAGGTGAGTGTAGTGTTTGTAACAGTACTAGCTAGGTGAGTGTAGTGTAACAGTACTAGCTAGGGTGAGGTGTAGTGTTGTAACAGTAATAGCTAGGGTTAGTGTAGTGTTTGTAGCAGTACTAGCTAGGGTGAGTGTAGTGTAACAGTCTAGCTAGGTGAGTGTAGTGTTTGTAACAGTACTAGCTAGGTGAGTGTAGTGTTTGTAACAGTACTAGCTAGGGTGAGTGTAGTGTTTGTAACAGTACTAGCTAGGGGTGAGTGTAGTGTAACAGTACTAGCTAGGGTGAGTGTAGTGTTTGTAACAGTAATAGCTAGGGTGAGTGTAGTGTAACAGTACTAGCTAGGGTGAGTGTAGTGTTTGTAACAGTACTAGCTAGGGTGAGAGAGTGTAACAGTACTAGCTAGGGTGAGTGTAGTGTTTGTAACAGTACTAGCTAGGGTGAGTGTAGTGTTTGTAACAGTAATAGCTAGGGTGAGTGTAGTGTTTAACAGTACTAGCTAAGGTGGTGTAGTGTAACAGTACTAGCTAGGGTGAGTGTAGTGTTGTAACAGTACTAGCTAGGGTGAGTGTAGTGTTTGTAGCAGTACTAGCTAGGGTGAGTGTAGTGTTTGTAACAGTACTAGCTAGGGTGGAGTGTGTGTAAAGCCTAGCTAGGGTGAGTGAGTGTTTGTAACAGTACTAGCTAGGGTGAGTGTAGTGTTTGTAGCAGTACTAGCTAGGGTGAGTGTAGTGTTTGTAACAGTACTAGCTAGGGTGGTGTAGTGTCAGTACTAGCTAGGTGAGTGTAGTGTTTGTAACAGTACTAGCTAGGGTTAGTGTAGTGTTTGTACAGTACTAGCAGGGTGTGTGTTGTAACAGTACTAGCTAGGGTGAGTGTAGTGTTTGTAACAGTACTAGCTAGGGTAGTGTAGTGTTTGGCAGTACTAGCTAGGGTGAGTGTAGTGTTTGTAACAGTACTAGCTAGGGTGAGTGTAGTGTTTGGCAGTACTAGCTAGGGTGAGTGTAGTGTTTGTAACAGTAATAGCTAGGGTGAGTGTAGTGTTTGTAACAGTACTAGCTAGGGTGAGTGTAGTGTTTGTAACAGTAATAGCTGGGTGAGTGTAGTGTTTGTAGCAGTACTAGCTAGGGTGAGTGTAGTGTAACAGTAATAGCTAGGGTGTTAGTGTTTGTAACAGTACTAGCTAGGGTGAGTGTAGTGTTTGTAACAGTAATAGCTAGGGTTAGTGTAGTGTTTGTAGCAGTACTAGCTAGGGTGAGTGTAGTGTAACAGTACTAGCTAGGGTGAGTGTAGTGTTTGTAACAGTAATAGCTAGGGTTAGTGTAGTGTTTGTAGCAGTACTAGCTAGGTGAGTGTAGTGTAACAGTACTAGCTAGGGTGAGTGTAGTGTAACAGTAATAGCTAGGGTTAGTGTAGTGTTTGTAACAGTACTAGCTAGGGTGAGTGTAGTGTAACAGTAATAGCTAGGGTTAGTGTAGTGTTTGTAACAGTACTAGCTAGGGTGAGTGTAGTGTAACAGTAATAGCTAGGGGTGAGTGTAGTGTTTGTAACAGTACTAGCTAGGGTGAGTGTAGTGTGTGTACAAGCTAGGGTAGTGTAGTGTTTGTAACAGTACTAGCTAGGGTGAGTGTAGTGTTTGTAACAGTACTAGCTGGGTGAGTGTGGTGTAACAGTACTAGCTAGGGTGAGTGTAGTGTAACAGTCCTAGCTAGGGTGAGTGTAGTGTTGTAATCTAGCTAGGGTGAGTGTAGTGTAACAGTACTAGCTAGGGTGAGTGTAGTGTAACAGTACTAGCTAAGGGTTAGTGTAGTGTTTGTAACAGTACTAGCTAGGGTGAGTGTAGTGTTGTAACAGTACTAGCTAGGGTGAGTGTAGTGTAACAGTACTAGCTAGGGTGAGTGTAGTGTTTGTAACAGTACTAGCTAGGAGTGTAGTGTAACAGTACTAGCTGGGTGAGTGTAGTAACAGTACTAGCTAGGGTGAGTGTAGTGTTTGTAACAGTACTAGCTAGGGTAGTTAGGTGGACAGTACTAGCTAGGGTGAGTGTAGTGTTTGTAACAGTACTAGCTAGGGTGAGTGTAGTGGCTGTAACAGTACTAGCTAAGGGTGAGTGTAGTGTTTGTAGCAGTACTAGCTAGGGTGAGTGTAGTGTAACAGTACTAGCTAGGGTGAGTGTAGTGTAACAGTACTAGCTAGGGTGAGTGTAGTGTAACAGTACTAGCTAGTGAGTTTTGTAGCAGTACTAGCTAGGTGAGTGTAGTGTTTGTAGCAGTACTAGCTAGGGTGAGTGTAGTGTAACAGTACTAGCTAGGGTGAGTGTAGTGTTCAGTGGTGAGTGTGTGTAGCAGTACTAGCTAGGGTGAGTGTAGTGTAACAGTACAGCTAGGGTGAGTGTAGTGTTTGTAACAGTACTAGCTAGAGGTGAGTGTAGTGTAACAGTACTAGCTGGGTGAGTGTAATGTTTGTAGCAGTACTAGCTAGGGTGAGTGTAGTGTTTGTAACAGTACTAACTAGGGTAGTGTAGTGTAACAGTACTAGCTAGGGTGAGTGTAGTGTTTGTAGCAGTACTAGCTAGGGTGAGTGTGGTGTAGCAGTACTAGCTAGGGTGAGTGTAGTGTAACAGTCCTAGCTAGGGTGAGTGTAGTGTTTGTAGCAGTACTAGCTAGGGTGAGTGTAGTGTAGCAGTACTAGCTAGGGTAGTGAAGTGTAACAGTACTAGCTAGGGTGAGTGTAGTGTTTGTAACAGTACTAGCTAGGGTGAGTGTGTAACAGTACTAGCTAGGGTGAGGTGTGTAACAGTACTAGCTAGGTGAGTGTGTGCAGTACTAACTAGGGGTGAGTGTAGTGTAACAGTACTAGCTAGGGTGAGTGTAGTGTTTGTAGCAGTACTAGTTAGGGGAGTGTGATGTTTGTAGCAGTACTAGCTAGGGTGAGTGTAGTGTTTGTAGCAGTACTAGCTAGGGTGAGTGTAGTGTAACAGTACTAGCTAGGGTGAGTGTAGTGTTTGCAGTACTAGCTAGGGTGAGTGTAGTGTAACAGTACTAGCTAGGTGAGTGTAGTGTAACAGTACTAACTAGGGTGAGTGTAGTGTAACAGTACTACTAGGGTGAGTGTAGTGTAACAGTACTAGCTAGGGTGAGTGTAGTGTTTGTAACAGTACTAGCTGGGTGAGTGTGGTGTAACAGTACTAGCTAGGGTGGTGGTGTAACAGTACTAGCTAGGGTGAGTGTAGTGTTTGTAACAACTAGCTAGGTGAGTGTAGTGTAACAGTACTAGCTAGGGTGAGTGTAGTGTTTGTAGCAGTACTAGCTAGAGGTGAGTGTAGTGTTGTAACAGTACTAGCTAGGGTGAGTGTAGTGTAACAGTACTAGCTAGGGTGAGTGTAGTGTTTGTAACAGTACTAGCTAGGAGTGTGGTGTAACAGTACTAGCTGGGTGAGTAGTGTTTGTAACAGTACTAGCTAGGGTGAGTGTAGTGTTTGTAACAGTACTAGCTAGGGTGAGTGTAGTGTTTGTAACAGTACTAGCTAGAGTGAGTGTAGTGTTTGTAACAGTACTAGCTAGGGTGAGTGTAGTGTTTGTGCACAGTACTAGCTAGAGGTGAGTGTAGTGTTTGACAGTACTAGCTGGGTGAGTGTAGTGTTTGTAACAGTACTAGCTAGTGTGAGTGTAGTGTAACAGTACTAGCTAGGTGGAGTAGTTTTTGTAACAGTACTAGCTAGGGTGAGTGTAGTGTTTGTAACAGTACTAGCTAGGGTGAGTGTAGTGTTTGTAGCAGTACTAGCTAGGGTGAGTGTAGTGTTTGTAACAGTACTAGCTAGGGTGAGTGTAGTGTTTGTAACAGTACTAGCTAGGGTGAGTGTAGTGTAAAGTACTAGCTAGGGTGAGTGTAGTGTAACTACTAGCTAGGGTGAGTGTAGTGTTTGTAACAGTACTAGCTAGGGGTGAGTGTAGTGTTTGTAACAGTACTAGCTAGGGTGAGTGTAGTGTTTGTAGCAGTACTAGCTAGGGTGAGTGTAGTGTTTGTAACAGTACTAGCTAGGGTGAGTGTAGTGTAACAGTACTAGCTAGGGTGAGTGTAGTGTTTGTAACAGTACTAGCTAGGGTGAGTGTAGTGTTTGTAGCAGTACTAGCTAGGGTGAGTGTAGTGTAACAGTACTAGCTAGGGTGAGTGTAGTGTAACAGTACTAGCTAGGGTGAGTGTAGTGTTTGTAACAGTACTAGCTAGGGTGAGTGTAGTGTTTGTAGCAGTACTAGCTAGGGTGAGTGTAGTGTAACAGTACTAGCTAGGGTGAGTGTAGTGTAACAGTACTAGCTAGGGTGAGTGTAGTGTAACAGTACTAGCTAGGGTGAGTGTAGTGTAACAGTACTAGCTAGGGTGAGTGTAGTGTAGCAAAATTGGCCAGGGTGAATGTATTGTGAAACAGACTTGACTTTGGTGAGAGTGTGTATTAGTGTGTAACAAGGTGTAGTGTGTGTAGCGAGGTTGGCTGTAAGACACACTACACCTCCAGTCATCCCCTCATCCTACAGTGTTTATCATAAAACCTAATTATATAAGAAAGGTAAAACATTAATTTGTTATATTTTTTTTATTAAAGCGTGAATGTATGTCTTTTATAACAACATTTGACCTAAACTTTATTAACTTGTTATGGATTACGTGAATAATAGACACCCTAATTTATTTTACCTGATGATTAGACACCCTAACGCTGCCTAGTGGGGTTAAGTTAGGTTAGGTTAGGTTAGGTTAGGTTAGGTTAGGTTAGGTTAGGTTAGGTTAGGTTGGAGTTGGAGTTAGGTTGGAGTTAGGTTGGGTTAGGTTAGTTGGGTTGGGTTGGGTTGGGTTAGGTTGGTTAGGTTGGGTTAGGTTGGGTTGGGTTGGGTTGGGTTAGGTTAGGTTAGGTTAGTTAGGTTAGGTTAGGTTAGTTGTAGGGTGTTTTAGTCATCAGGTGAAATAAGCTGATATTCCTAATCTTCATGTGATCTAAAATTAACAAATATAAGTCTCGGTCACACGTACTAAGATCACTGTAAGTTTTATGTTTGTAAAGGTCAACCGGAAACTGTCCAAGTGTGTGTGTGTGTGTGTGTGTGTGTGTGTGTGTGTGTGTGTGTGTGTGTGTGTGTGTGTGTGTGTGTGTGTGGTAGCAGGAAGTTTGGTATTTTCTCTCCTCCGGCTGTGATCACATCTTGTTGAAGGTCAGGATGTCTTCACACTCCTTCCTGGTGATGTGTACACTGATTCTCACCTTAACACTTACACGTTTCTCCATGTACGTAATTATGCATTTCCTTTTGTCACTTTTAGGTGTTTGTGTTCGAGATAAAAATTAATTATATACATCAATACTTCAATGGGAATGAAAGTATCTATAATTTTGGTTTCCTTGACAAAATTATTTAATTTTTTTCTTACCTAGGTAATTAAACAATAAAAGATAATCTCAGTCATACACATATCCAAAACGACAAGGATACAGAAAGTTTCGTTTAAATTGTCACAATGTATTTTTATTTTAATTTAAGACATCATATACCATCTTAATATAACTATACATGAATCAAGTAATGTCATTGACTGTCTGATATTACGGATATCTACATGGCCGTGCCCTTGTACAGCTCAGATTGAATTTACATAAAAAAAACGAAATTAAATCATTTATCATAAACGTTTCTGTCATCTCTGTCAAAGCTTCACAACATAAACGTTTCTCTCATCTCAATCACAGCTTCACAACATAAACGTTTCTCTCATCTCAGTCAAAGCTTCACAACATAAACGTTTCTCTCATCTCAGTCAAAGCTTCACAACATAAGCGTTTCTCTCAAAACATCTCAATAAAAAGCGTTTCTCTCTCATCTCAGTCAAGCTTCACAACATAAACGTTTCTCTCATCTCAGTCAAAGCTTCACAACATAAGCGTTTCTCTCATCTCAGTCAAAGCTTCACAACATAAACGTTTATTATCACCTCAGTCACAGCTTCACAACATAAACGTTTCTCTCATCTCATTCACAGCTTCACAACATAGATTAAACGTTTCTCTCATCTCAGTCACAGCTTAACAACATAGATTATACCTGGCCTGTACCTTGTATAGAAGTGAGGAAGAGTGACAGATGAGCATCGTGATGTGACCCAATAAAAGTGACGGAGAAGAATTGTGGAAATTGAAACATAAAAGAGAGAAAAAGAAAGAAAACGGTAAGAGAATTGTAAGACGGATAAACTTGATAAAGGTATGAACAGGAAAACGGGAAATATGCGAAAAAGTATCATTTTTAAAGACAATAAAAGGAAAAACGGTGGAAAACAACGAATGATTAATAAAGATGTAACAAGACAAATTTAATGAAGCTAAAGAAATACACAAAGAAAGAATAAAAAATACCACAACGAAGAAAACCGAAACGAAAAGAAAAAGAAATGCGAAGATAAACGAACATAGAGAATAGTAAAGAAGAGAATATTGAGAGCATAAGACCAGAGAATCTTAAAACAGAGACCGGAATTCTGATCCCGGCTGGACTTGAGGACTCCTGGCTGGACGTCATTCTGGCCGGACTTGGTGACAAATCTTCCTCTGGTCGGACTTAGCTGGGGAGGCTAGAACGAGCTAGTTTCGCTGGCCGGACTTAAAAGACTCTTCCGGCCGGATTTAGTGACTCTGAGGTCAAGATGACGGCCGGATCAGAGAGCAAGTCCAAGAGGGAGCGCAGGAAGTCCACCGCCACTACGAACACCCAAGCCGCTGTGGAGGAGGTGAGTCACGGGACTTGTGAGTCATAGTTAAATTTTGAGTCACAGGGCTATTGAGTCATGGGGCTTGTTAGTCATGGGTCTTGTGAGTCATAGGATTATTGAGTCATGGGTCTTGTGAGTCGTAGGGCTTGTGAGTCATGGGTCTTGTGAGCCATGGGTCTCTCTCTCTCTCTCTCTCTCTCTCTCTCTCTCTCTCTCTCTCTCTCTCTCTCTCTCTCTCTCCTCTCTCTCTCTTTGCCATACTGTAATACCATCTCTTGAAATAATTAAAATCATCAAAGGTTGGCTGAACCTCCTTCCCTCCTCCCTAACCCTCCTTCCCTCCCTCCCTAACCCTCTTCCCTCCTCCCTAACCTCTTTTCCCTCCCTCCTAACCCCCTTCTCTCTCCGCCCCTCACATCCTTCCCCTTTCTTCCTTCCTCCTCATCTTCCCTCCCTCTCACCCTCCCTTCCTTCCTCTCATCTTCCCACCTTCCTTTTATCCTCCCTCCCTTCCTTCCTCCTTCATCTCCCTCGTTCACCTCCCTCCCTCCCTTACCTCCCTCCTTCCCTCACCTCCCTTATCCCTCACCCCTCTCCTTCCCTTTCTCCTTCTCACCCTTCCTCCCTTTTTTCTCTTACCCCCCACCTCCCTCCTTCTCATCCCTTACCCTCCCTTTCTCCCGATTCCATCTCACTCTTCTTTCTTTCTTCCCTTCATCCCAACCCCTTCTTTTCTTTCTTCCGCTCCCTCCTCTCACCCTCCTTCCTTCCTTCCTTCCTTCCTCCATCCTTCCTTCCCCTACTTCCTCCTTCCTCTCACCCTCCCTTCCTCCCTTCTTCCTTCCTCCCTCCTTCCTTCCTCTCCACCTTCCTTCCTTCCTCCCTTCCTTCCTCTCACCTTCCTTCCTTCCTCCCTCCCTTCTTCCTCCAACTTCCTCCCCTCCCTCTCACCCTCCCTTCCTTCCTTCCTTCCTTCCTCCTCCCTCCTCCTCCTTCCTTCCCCTCCAACTTCCTCCCTTCCTCTCACCCTCCCTTCCTCCCTCCCTTCCTCTCAACTTCCTCCCTCCCTCTCCACCCTCCTTCCTTCCTTCAACCCTTCCTCCCCTCCCTCCCTCCCTTCCTTCCTCCTCAACTTCCTCCCTCCCTCTCACCCTTCCTTCCTTCCTTCCTTCCTGTCCTTCCCCTTCCTTCCTCCCTCCCTTCCTTCCTCTCCCCACCTTCCTTCCTTCCTCCCCTCCTTCCTTCCTCTCAATTCCTCCCTCCCTCTCACCTCCCTTCCTTCCTTCCTTCCTCCCTCCCTTCCTTCCTTCCTCTCCTTCCTTCCTTCCTCCTCCTTCCTCTCCTCTCCTTCCTCCTCCCTCTCACCCTCCCCTTCCTTCCTTCCTTCCTCCCCTCCTTCCTTCCTCTCCCACCTTCCTTCCTTCCTTCTCCCTTCCTTCCCCTCTCCCTTCCTTCCTTCCTCCTCCCTTCCTTCCTTCCTTCCTCCCTCCCTTCCTTCCTCTCACCTTCCTTCCTTCCTCCTCCCTTCCTTCCTTCCTCCTTCCTCTCACCTTCCTTCCTCCCTCCCTTCCTTCCTTCCTCCCTCCCTCCCTTCCTCTCACCTTCCTTCCTTCCTCCCTCCTTCCTTCCTCTCCAACTTCCTCCCTCTCACCCTCCCTTCCTTCCTTCCTTCCTCCTCCTTCCTTCCTCTCCCCACCTTCCTTCCCTCCTCCCTCCCTTCCCTTCCTCTCCACCTTCCTTCCTTCCTCCCTCTCTCCTCCTCCCTCCTTCCTTCCTTTCTTCCTCCCCTCCTTCCTTCCTTCACCCTCCCTTCCTCTCTCAACTTCCTCCTCCCTCTCACCCTCCCTTCCTTCTCTTCCTTCCTCCTCCTTCCTTCCTCTCACCTTCCTTCCTTCCTTCCTCCTTCCTTCCTCTTCCTTCCTTCCTCCCTCCTTCCTTCCTTCCTCCTCCTTCCTTCCTCTCCAACTTCCTCCCTCCCTCGCCCCTCCCCTCTCTTCCTTCCTTCCTTCCTTCC
>NW_024712632.1:5000-18920 GCF_018991925.1 Homarus americanus
GTCAAGGAGCAGAACACCATAAAATTTAATCCCACAGAGTATTTCATTTAAGTTGAAAGTCCAAAACATATGCAGTAGGTAGGTACATCAAATAACGTATTGTTTATCTAACGAACATGATAATTGGAGCTTAACTGAGTGATGAGGAAACAGTCATGCAGTCAGCTATCACCTGAGGGAGGTATAAAAGCTCTCAGCCATACACCTCTTCATCCAGTCAACAACTGAACTTGATCCTCCCAACATCAGTATGGTAAGACATAATTTATTAAGTAATTTACAGCAGTTGCTGGTACAGGTGAATGTATAGTTCAAGACAGATTTATAAATTATATTATGAGCAAATGGTGTACAGGTTCATTATAGTAAAGTCTGTACTGAAGAAAACTGTATATCAAAGAAAGTAAACAAATATCATGTTTTATGCACATAAATAAACAATACCCTTCTTCGTTTGGCAAAATAACTTATTTGTAATACTATTTAATTCATGAGAATAACTTACTAATATTATTTTATCTCTGACAATTTCAGAAGCTGTTGTTAGTGACCTTGGTGGTGGGGATCCTGGCTGTGACCAGTCTCGCCAAGCCAGATGGGCATGGAAGTGGCGGCGGTAGCGGAGGAGGGTATAGTGGTGGTGGTGGTGGTGGCCATGGAGGTGGTGGTGGAAGCGGTTATAGTGGTGGTGGAGGCGGATATAGTGGTGGCGGAAGAGGTAAAAGTGATGACGGTGGCGGTTATCGTGGCTCAGTCGGCGGTGGTGGCGGTTATGGTGGCTCCAAAAGTGGCAGCGGTGGGTATGGTAGCTCCAGCGGTGGTGGCGGAGGGTATGGTGGTTCCAGTAGCAGCGGTGGTGGGTATGGCAGCTACAGCGGCGGTGGTGGTGGGTATGGTGGCTCAAGCGGCGGCGGTAGCGGTGGTTATGGGGGTTCAAGTAGCGGCGGTGGCTACGGCGGTGGCGGCTCCGGAGGTGGCGGTTATAATGGTGGCGGTGGAGGTTATGGAAAATAAATGTAAACATAAAGAAATGAGACACACCAGTACTAAGTTTCATGAATTCTTCTTCGTCAGTTTGTGTCTCGTGATTCTTGTGTAGTAATAATAAAACTTAAACGACTGTGAAAATAACTTTGATTGACACCAACTTCACTCTCCTGACATCATTTACCAAGAGTAATGCAAAAGCAAATAAACTGTAGAATTTGATGGTTAATTTTACTGGCAGGTAAATTAAAGTTAGTTTTCATATTGCTAACATTCTGTCTAATATATATTTGGAATATTTTATCGATCTAGTTTTCCACTGTTTGCAGCCTGTGCTTTGTTTCTTTCATATTTCCAGATTTCTTACTTATAATTTATATATATATATATATATATATATATATATATATATATATATATATATATATATATATATATATATATCCAGAAATTTCAAGTAATTTCAAATGCCCGCCATGAGTGATACTGAGCGTTCAAGGTCATCTGAGGGGAGGGAGCGCTGCCTGCTCGTAGCGAGAGATTGCGGAACTAGGCCTATATGATATTAAATGTGATTTACCGAATTAATAATGATGCGATTCATGAAGTTAAGGGACTATTATTGAATTTGAAATTATTATAGATCGTTTAGCAGTCTGAATAATGTTACGGGTGTCCCAAGGAGTTATTAGTTAGGCGGTAAATATATCACGTAGGCCCAAGCTAGCGCCTTGGGGAGACACGACGCTGGCTAGCCAGTTCCGGAGAGCATTCACACAGACAAGACGTTCCGCGCGTCCATCAGAAATAGTCACGTGGCCTAGTCACCTGTGCTGCGCTATTGCAGTATAACAAGTAAGTCTCATTCGATCTCAGACAGGGTTAGATAGGGCAGTGATAAAGTTAACTAGAGCTAACAGTGAGTTCATTTCAGGGTTTCCGTCAGAACCCACTTGACTGGAGTTGACCGGAGTTGACTGCGAGAGATTGACTGCCGTTGATGATTGAGGGTGGCGATTGTCGCCATTGGACCGATCAGTGTAGGCCTGTCACTGTTTAGCGGGGTAGCAAAGGATCTCTTGAGTGAACGAGTGCTCCCGACAACTAACACGACACGGGACCAGCATCAGCAGTGGGTGATCAGTTCTTACCACTCCGGTGCACAACCCCACATGTCCCGAGCAGCTAGTGAAACCCTCTTGCTAACGGGAAGCTAAAGTTTCTCTCAACTGCGCAAGGTCTGATTGGCTCACTCTCTTCCTGCCCATGGACGCACTGGGAGTACACTGAGGCTATCTGAGTATATTAATGGTCACACACTGAGACCGTGAGTCTAGGACTCTAGGAGATACCTAGAGGAACATTTTATCTTCCTTATCACGGGTGTAGTTAACACCATTCCTCAGACTGATATTATCTTGACGTGTGTAGTTTAATATTTCTTAAATAATTTTGATAGTAGTGTTTTTTTGAATGTTTGTGCCATTAAGTGGAACCAGAGTGATACTGTGATTTGATTCTTTTAATGCCTCTAATTCTTCATAATTCTGATCTCAGGTATAACCTTGTTCCCCAGAGCAGTGGTTAGGTTAGGTTAGGAAGTGTACACCTGTTGGGGTGCTATAATTTTGTTGAGTGATATTATTTTGCTGAAAGCCCTTAAGGCCTATTCATTGTAGAGTATTTAATTTCTTATTTTTTAATACCATTTCCTAAGTGACTGATATTATTTTGTGAAAGCCCTTAAGAGGCCTGTTTCATGTGTGCAAGCAACATTTCTTAATACTTTAAATTTATTGTTGCCTGTGTTTCTAATAATTTCTATGTCATGTATAACTTTTATTCCCCAGAGTAGTGTTTTAAGTTTAAGTTAA
Organism: Homarus americanus; assembly: GCF_018991925.1. Lineage (NCBI taxonomy): Eukaryota > Metazoa > Arthropoda > Malacostraca > Decapoda > Nephropidae > Homarus > Homarus americanus. The sequence continues at coordinate 7,862 of NW_024712632.1, forward strand.
GAGGTGCGCATATTGGTGTACCATTATTTGATTGTGTTTGTAGTGTTGGAGGGAATATAAGTGTCTAAATTTTACAGTGTGTCTCATTCATCCCAGTCACAGACGCTATCCTTCCACGGGTCACGGACAGTTCATTTTGTGTAGTAGATTTAAGTGTTCTTGTGCTGGTTCGGGATTTTTCTCAAAGGGGCGCTTCCACTGCCTTTACCATCTATTAATTTTTAATAAACCCCAAGTCAAGTGAGAAATTAAAGTCCAGCAAATTCCGACCGGTTACAAATGGTAGCAGAGCGTAGTTTTTAATGTCGTGACTGATAGTACTGTGGTTGGGATAATGAACGCCATCATGTGTTGGTTAGCAATGGTAGGGATTGAACTCGCACTGATGCTCATCCTTGTGCCCGGACTGAGTTGGTTAGGCTTGACAATAGAGATGTGTGTGAGGAGGAAGAGAGACGGCCGCGGGACCTTGGTGCAGCTGAGAGAGGAGTTCGGAGACCTAAAGAGGGATTATCAAGCACAGGTAAACAGGTTCAAGTGGGAGTCTCAGGCACACATTCAACGGTTCAGGGAGGAAACAAGGGGTGAATGTCAGGCACACGTCCAGCAGTCAAGGAAGTGTGAGGTCCAAGTGGGAAAAATAGGGGTACGTAAGTAGTTCAGAGAGGTTGATCGAGCCCTCCAGCTGAGAGACAAGACGAAGCCGACCGATTACAGTTTAGGGTGCATGGTAATGAGAAAAGGCAGGTCGTACGGGGTGAGTTGGAGGAGTTGTGAGTAGGGCAGAGGGGATTGGAGAGATGGTTAGGTCAGAGATGTGCGTTGAGTAGTGGTTGCTGTCATGAGCGGGATTGAGTTGCTGTCATGAGCGGGATTGAGAGTACGGTTGTAATGTCCAGGGCCTCACTAAGATGGACTGGTACATTGTCAGAGGGTTGGTCTGCCGGCATGAGGTTCGGAGACGTGGACTGAGTATTGTTTTGACACTGGTTCCTCTTAGCTCAAGGGCCAGGCAAAGGAGAGCATGTTGGAGATGGACTGAGTATTTTTTTTGACACTGGTTCCTCTTAGCTCAAGGGCCAGGCAAAAGGAGAGCATGTTTGTTTTGGACTGTGTATTTTTTTTTGACATTGGTTCTCTAGTTAAGGGCCAGGCAAAAGGGGAGCGTGATGTTCTGGTTGGTATTGAGTTGGGCTAGGAAGAAATGGAGTTGCTAGCTGCGAGTGGAATAGTACAGAGTTGAAGGTGGGTTTTAAGTTGTTCTCTCAGCACATGAGGGCAGTGCTGTCTTTTTTAGGGGGGTCGAGTGTTAGCGGGAGAGAAAAGGAGAGAAGAGAAGACGGGAATGCTGCATTTAGCAAAAGGGGTGAGGTGCAGTCCTTAGAACAAAATTTTAGGGGGGTCGTATGCATGTTTTCTCAGCACATGAGGACAGTGCTGTCTTTTTTTTTAGGGGGGTCGATTGTGATATCCAGAAATTTCAGAGTAATTTCAAATGCCCCGCCATGAGTGATACTGAGCGTTCAAGGTCATCTGAGGGGAGGGAGCGCTGCCTGCTCGTAGCGAGAGATTGCGGAACTAGGCCTATATGATATTAAATGTGATTTACCGAATTAATAATGATGCGATTCATGAAGTTAGGGACTATTATTGAATTTGAAATTATTATAGATCGTTTAGCAGTCTGAATAATGTTACGGGTGTCCCAAGGAGGTATTAGTTAGGCGGTAAATATATCACGTAGGCCCAAGCTAGCGCCTTGGGGAGACACGACGCTGGCTAGGCCAGTCCCGGAGAGCATTCACACAGACAAGACGTTCCGCGCGTCCATCAGAAATAGTCACGTGGCCTAGTCACCTGTGCTGCGCTATTGCAGTATAACAAGTAAGTCTCATTCGATCTCAGACAGGGTTAGATAGGGCAGTGATAAAGTAAACTAGAGCTAACAGTGAGTTCATTTCAGGGTTTCCGTCAGAACCCACTTGACTGGAGTTGACCGGGTTAGGCTTTGCGAGATTGACTGCCGTTGATGATTGGCGGTGGCGATTGTCGCCATTGGACCGATCAGTGTGTAGGCCTGTCACTGTTTGGCGGGGTAGCAAAGATCTCTTGAGTGAACAGAGTGCTCCGACAACTAACTTTACGACACGGGATAGCATCAGCAGTGGGTGATCAGTTCTTACCACTCCGGTGCACAACCCCACATGTCCCGAGCAGATAGTGAAACCCTCTTGCTAACGGGAAGCTAAAGTTTCTCTCAACTGCACAAGGTCTGGTTGGCTCACTCTCTTCCTGCCCATGGACGCACTGGGAGTACACTGAGGCTATCTGAGTATATTAATGGTCACACACTGAGACCGTGAGTTTAGGACTCTAGGAGATACCTAGAGGAACATTTTATCTTCCTTATCACGGGTGTAGTTAACACCATTCCTCAGACTGATATTATCTTGACGTGTGTAGTTTAATATTTCTTAAATAATTTTGATAGTAGTGTTTTTTGAATGTTTGTGCCATTAAGTGGAACCAGAGTGATACTGTGATTTGATTCTTTTAATGCCTCTAATTCTTCATAATTCTGATCTCAGGTATAACCTTGTTCCCCAGAGCAGTGGTTAGGTTAGGTTAGGAAGTGTACACCTGTTGGGGTGCTATAATTTTGTTGAGTGATATTATTTTGCTGAAAGCCCTTAGGGCCTATTCATTGTAGAGTATTTAATTTCTTATCTTTTATTACCATTCCTAAGTGACTGATATTATTTTGTGAAAGCCCTTAAGGCCTGTTCATATGTGCAATTAACATTTCTTAATACTTTAAATTTATTGTTGCCTGTGTTTCTAATAATTTCTATGTCATGTATAACTTTTATTCCCCAGAGTAGTGGTTAAAGTTTAAGTTAAGAGGTGCGCATATTGGTGTACCATTATTTGATTGTGTTTGTAGTGTTGGAGGGAATATAAGTGTCTAAATTTTACAGTGTGTCTCATTCATCCCAGTCACAGACGCTATCCTTCCACGGGTCACGGACAGTTCATTTTGTATAGTAGATTTAAGTGTTCTTGTGCTGGTTCGGGATTTTTCTCAAAGGGGCGCTTCCACTGCCTTTACCATCTATTAAATTTTAATAAACCCCAAGTCAAGTGAGAAATTAAAGTCCAGCAAATTCCGACCGGTTACATATATATATATATATATATATATATATATATATATATATATATATATATATATATATATATATATATATATATATATATATATATATATATATATAACCACAAGGAAAAAGAAAACACGAAGTTCGTACCCGCTTTCGTGTAATTCACATCTTCAGGGGTGAGTACAAACTGTACAGTCTGTACTCACCCCTGAAGATGTGAATTACACGAAAGAGCTTGGGAACTTCGTGTTTTCTTTTTTCCTTGTGGTTATCAGCATATACCTGGATCACGCGCACCTACAGTGCGTTAATGTTCGAAATAAGGCAAACAGAGTATTGGGTTTTATATCTAGAAGTGTAAGTAACAAGAGTGCAGAGGTCTTATTGCAACTGTATCTTGCGCTAGTCAGGCCGCACCTGGATTATGCGGATCAGTTCTTGTGCCCCTATTATAGAATGGATATAAATTCACTAGAGTCGGTGCAGCGAAGAATGACAAAAATGATTCCGGGACTTAGAAACCTTCTATATCAGGATAGGTTAAAGAAACTTAACTTGCATTCCCTAGAAAGACGAAGGGTGCGGGGAGATATGATAGAAGTATTTAAGTGGGTGAAAGGAATCAATAAAGGGGATATAGATAAAGTTCTTATAATATCCGAGCAGGATAGGACTCGGAGCAACGGATTCAAGTTGGATAAGTGTAGGTTTAGGAGGGAGATAGGAAGAAACTGGTTCACAAATAGGGTGGTGGACGAGTGGAACAAGCTTAGCAACTTTGTAGTAAGTGCGGGAACTCTGGAAAGTTTCAAAAGGAGGCTAGATAGATTCATGGATGATAGAGAGTGGTAGTAATTCTCGACAGGAGCTGCCATGCACAGGCCAACCGGCCTATTGCAGACTCCTTATTTTCTTATGTTCTTATGTTCTTATATATATATATATATATATATATATATATATATATATATATATATATATATATATATATATATATATATATATATATATATCTTTCCAATAAATTTCTAAAATTTAGTTCAATAACAGGTCTGTTTCTATTACTTATACTGTATATTACTCCGTATTAATTATATCTTGCTATATTTTCCATCTATAAAATATACAATAGTTCTTACACTCCCCCTTTCCTGACAAATAATAATGAAAACTCCATCCTCAGTGTCCAATGATATATTTTATATGGTGGCACCATTTACATTTCTGAAATTAAATATGATAGATATGTATGAGTTAAGTCTCCATTCCAACACCAGAAAAACGGACAATACTGATGCTATTTATCTGCCTCAACCCAGAACTTCCTGAAGGTGAGACCTGCTTAATATTGATATAAATCCTGTAACCTGGAGAGTCGCAGTGAACTCCAGATATAAATCACCCACCCTGAACCATTTCTTCATCCCTGAATTATTGATTAGTGTGTACAATATTTAAGGTTAGTTCCTTTCCTTAATTAGATCTCACTCATGATAATGGATATGTGGATAACTATGATAAACGTTTTCTTTCATTGACTGTACAGTACATCCTATGTAAGTGAGGATTAAATAGCTCCTATCGTTAAACTCGGATTATACTTATATTAATTACCTCAAAACCTAATATCAATGTAGTTATGGTAAAAAATTCATCTCTATGTCCTTTGTTACTGCAGTTAGTAGTCGAGGGCGCAATTTTCAAGTTTTTAATAGTTGTTAGTTACTCACAGTTCATTATAATAAATGAGTGAAAGGTAATACGAGTAGTAGTTACATCAGAGGCAACGATACCTGGTAGAGGAGCGGCAAAGTGTTGAAAATTGGCATGAGGATTCAACATGGGTTAATTATCAAATCTCCCTCATTCGACAATGAAAATTCCAAGATGGCCACCAAAAGCGGATGTCCGATTTTCCTTTTAGGATTAAAGTTTATTGTGTTCATCAATTCAGGTGATTTCAGTGTTGATTTCCGTGTTTTTGAGTACGTAGAACCTGAATTTTGTGTTGAAAACTCTGAAATGGAGAGCATTCAAAGGAAACATGCTTATAAAGAGTAAATGTCAATGTACTACCAGGGCACACTGGTGACAACACTGCTGTGAAACTCAAAATGGGGTTCAGTGTCAACTAAGTACGAAACTTATATTAAAGATTAATTTATATATATATATATATATATATATATATATATATATATATATATATATATATATATATATATATATATATATATATATATATATATATATATAGATATATATATGTGTGTGTGTGTGTGTGTGTGTCCGTGTGTTACCTAATTAGCCTCAAATAAGGTTAGGTAGCCGCACCAGAATTGACAGAATGTACCAGCCTGGGAGAGCCGAGCCAAGAGTAATGGGGTTAAAGTTAGGGCAATCAATTGATTAAACCTAGTTGTATCTCATAGAAGGAAAGTACGCATGATACAGAGTGGTAAAAGGAAAAACATTCGACTCTGTACCACAATGGCGATGAATATTGGTCCTAAAAGTAATCCTGGGCCATGTGCTGTCTGTGTCATGATATAAAAAGGAAGAACTTAAATCTCCAAGGACTAACGCTACTAGAAGAGAGAAAGATGGCTACAGCAAATTAGCCAAGAATATTCCTCTTTTCAACTCAATCAATGCCCTTCCAATAAGGCTTGATATGGAAACACTAGATGATGGAGATGGTATTGCAGAGACAATGAGGAAAAATACTGCCAAATATCATGGGAGCTGTAGATTTAGGTGAGCAACATAATGTTGCAAAGAGCCCAAAAAGAGCAACCACCTCTGTAGTTGACAGTGATGAAGGTTGCCGAAGTAAGGTGCTATGAAAGCCAAGAGACACAAAAAACACAACAGAATGCTTTTTGTGTGACAAACCAGCACCAGAGAGTGCTCTCCGTCAAACAATGACAATGAAACTCAGTGACAGCGTCAATGAATGTGCAAAAAGACTCAGTGACAAAAGATCCCTTGCTAACTTAGTGCAAGAGATGTAGTGGCACAAGAGGTGAAATTTTACCCTGCTTGCTGAGCTGCACTGTACAATAGAGAAAGAGCTTATCTTAGTGCAAAGGATACGAAAAAAACACAAAGAACCATGAAAAAAAGATGAATATTCACTGGCTTTCTCTGAATTGGTGACATACATCAATGAGACAAAAACTGCATGTGAAGGTTCTCATGGAACAATTTTTAGACTAGCAGACTTAGTCTTACTGTACAAGCAAAGACTCGAACAACTTGGTGTCGAATCGCCTGAAATTTATTCTACTAGGCTTAAGAACCAATTAGTTTCACATATTCCTCAACTGGGAGCTCACAGTCAAGGAAGAGATGTTTTGCTAGCATTCCAAGAGGATGTAGGCTCCATCCAGGCTGAGGTTGGCAAATACATTGAAGCTGTTCATTTGGCCAAGGCTGAGAAAATAATAAGGCAGAATATGCTCAAACACTAGTCAAAATTCCTAACCATACTTGATGATAGAAGTATCGAATATGCAGCTCCTTCATCAGTTATGAGTGAACATGGTACAGATAATAAATCACAAATTCAGCATGGAGCATCCAAGTCAGTTGTTGCTATGTCATTAGCAACCATAATACGTCTCTAGAAGAGTTGATGCCATGCTCCCATGAAGAGGCAGATACCCGCCTCTTTGTACAAGCAAGACAAGCTGTAATGGAAGGCAGTAAAATGAGTTCTCATAAAAGCCAATGACACAGATATCATTGGTCTTGGAGAAATGTGGATTTCTTATGGTCATGGGGCTTAGGGACTTATACAAGATGGATTCCTGTTCATGAGTTAGTTGTAGCCATAGAGCCTGAAAAAGCCACTAGAATCACATTTTTCCATGCATTCGGTGGTTGTGATGTTGTGTCAGCCTTCCTTGGAAAAGGTAAGAAGCCTGCATGGCAAACATGGAATGTGTTAAACGAGTTCTCCAGTACCTTCATCAAACTCAGTCAGTGTCTTACATCAGTTAGTGAAGAAGACCTCCGTGTCTTAGAAAGGTTTGTGGTGGTGATGTAAGACAGGGTTAGTCCACCATGTAAAGCGTGCAGCCTATCAAGGTGGAATGATTTGGAGGTCAGGTAACTGCAGCACAATCAGACATTCCAAGTCCTGCTAACTGGGGCAGCGAGTTGTCAAGAACTGACCAAGTGTTCTTGCAAGAAAGACTGTGGATAGCGATGTAAATGTATCAGCTCAGGTCCCACTTGCACAGCTCTGTGTGCATGCACATACCAGCAGCTGTAAATATGAAAGAATTCTTATAGCAATATCTCACAAGGATATGAGCAAAAGATAAACATGTTTCTCATTGTTTAACTGAGAATTGCTTACACATTTTATGAAAAGAGGTAAAAATATGCGTTGAACCGCTACTTTATGCATACAAGACATATCTGAGTGTTCCAAAACAATCATAATCTGTTCCAGCATGCTTTAAAACATAAGAAAAAACACCTTATGTGCACAGATTGCCCAATAATAGGCCAATATATGTACAAATTGTTTTCAGTTTGGCAAATTTGGCGGCCATCTTGGAAAATGGCTACATCTTGGAATTTTTAATGTTCAATCGGATAGATTTGATAAGTAACCCATTTTTAATGTTTATATGAAATTTCATGCTTGTATGATCATTTATGATTTACAGGATTACTGTTATCCGCTCCGTTAATAATGTCAGGGGAACAGAATAGCAGTGGGGTTTGTGTGTTTAAGGCAAATAAGATAACCTTTATTTTTCTAAGGAATTTTCAAAGCTAAAAATGGATTTAAGGACTATAAATATTACCTTCAAATGCTCTACCCTTATGATCCCCAGACACAACGTGAAGGTCGTTCTCCAAGGGGCTGGCAATGAAGGCTCACAAATGGGATAATTTCTGCAGCTTTTTCACAACACTCAAAGATTTTCATAAGTGACAAAGCTCCATGAGGTGCCGCCTGTTATATAGCAGAAGTTAACAAATTTAATCTTTTCAAATATGAAGTTTGTGTTACTCAATTGGTTAGTGGAGCTTAACTGACTAATGAGGAAACAGTCATGCAGTCAGCCATCACCTGAGGGAGGTATAAAAGCACTCACCTAGACTTCTCTTCATACAGTCAACAACTGAACTTGATCCTCCCAACATCGGTATGGTAAGACTTATTATGAATTAAGTAATTTATCATCGTCTTCTATAAGTGCATTCTTCACTTATCTTATTAATAACAGTTCAGCTCATCAGCAAGACGAGTAAAGGAGTTGCTGGTATAGGTGAAGGTATAGGCACAAGTTCAAGACAGATTTGAAAATTATATTTTGAACTAATGGTTTCCAGCTTCACCGTAGTAAATTATGTGCAAAAGAAAACTTTATATCAGACAAATGTTACACATATCGTGTTTTTTGCACTCAAATAAATAATACTCTTCTCTGTCATTGTTAGTGAAGTTTCAGTGAAGCAAACCTTTTCTCGTTGATTTACAGAAAGTAACTGACCTAACATCTCTGTGGTAAAAGAACTTATTTATAGTACCATTATATTAACTGATAATAATAACCTTAATACAAATAGTTTATCTCTGACAATTTCAGACGCAGTTGTTTGTGACCATGGTGGTGGGGCTCCTGGCTGTGACCTGCCCTGCCAAGCCAGAAGGGCATGGTGGTGGCGGCGGTGGCGAAGGTGATGGCGGCGGGTATGGTGGTGGCGGTGGTGGTGGCCATGGAGGTGGTAGCGGAGGCAGACATGACGGCTCCAGCGGCGGCGGTGGCGGGTATGGCAGCTACAGCGGCGGCGGTGGTGGGTATGGCGGCTCCAGCGGCGGCGGTGGTAGGTATTGCGGCTCCAGCGGCGGCGTTGGTGGGTGGTGGGTATGGCGGCTCCAGCGGCGGCGGTGGTAGGTATTGCGGCTCCAGCGGCGGCGTTGGTGGGTATGGCGGATCCAGCGGTGGTGGTGGTGGGTATGGCGGCTCCAGCGGTGGCGGTTATGGCGGTTCTAGTGGCGGCGGCTATGACGGTGGGAGTGTAGGTTATGGAAAATAAATGTAAACATAAAGAAATGAGATACACCAATACTAAGTTTCCTGAACTCTTCTTCGTCAGTTTGTGTCTTGTGATTCTTGTGTTGTAATAATAAAACTTAAACGACTGTGAAAATAACTTTGATTTACCCCAACTTCGCTCTCCTGACATCACTTACCAAGTGTGGTATAAGAGTAAATAAAGTGTAATGTACACATGTGAATTATAATAATAAACACATAGCTCTACTGTATTAACAATTTCTACAGTTAGGTGTAAAAGAAATGTAGTTGTTTGTTTTTTGTGATGTGCAACTTAAGTTATTTTATGATATACTATAAACATCTTCATTTTATCTCTACATGAATAAAAAGATGCCGACAAAGATTTTTTTTCAATTACTCAGTTTAAAATTTACCCTTTTCACATAAATGTTAAAATGATACATTATTAAAAGACGCTTACTTATTCTTATGGTAAAACTTGATGTAGAAATGCCCATAACTTACTTGCTAATACAGTACAGTTATTACTTCCACTAACTATGAGATCAGGGTTTTCTGAATATCAGTGGAATATTTAAATAGTATCAATAAATGTAGCGGGATAATACTTCGCAAATTCTATCCAGGATAAGAGATTAGATGTATCTGTATTTTTATCGGCTTATAAAAATGTTTTTTAATGTCTTGGGAAGGAAAAATCAATATTCTCCCCACAAGACATAATAAACTTATTTAACCCTATGGAATAAATTTTAATGTTCATTTTGGAATATATTGAGGCGTAAGATAAAATTTCACTTAAAAATCTTTATTATTAGGGGAAAATAATGACCCTGAAGAATGATCTTTTATTGTCTATACTCTAACAAGTAACAGAATTGCCACTTAGGGTGTTAGAGGCACAGATTCTTATAATATGTTATACCTGGAGTGATGATAATTACTCTGTACCTGTAGTGATAATAATTACTATGTACCTGGAGTGATAATAATTACTATGTACCTGGAGTGATAACAATTATTATTTACCAGGAGTGATAATAATTACTATATACCTGGAGTGATAATAATTACTATAACACTAGATGATCACATATCAGCAGGCTGCAGAGTTATGCAGCAGTGCAACGTGTGGACTAGTGATGCTCTAGGTGTGTTGCCGATTCACTACACTAACTCTTCTTTAACTTACATTCTTCACTTCACATCTCAGGTAACTGTGAATCATCCAACAGCCGGACATTATAGTATGGAAAGTAGAATCATGTAAATAAAAACTAAATGTATTAACAATCACAAACTTATGGCGAATATAATATAAATAAATCAATAAATATTGCTGTAATATTAGGTTGTTACCATACGAGATAATATTTATTTTGTTATAAATAAAAATAACATAAACAGAAAACAGAAATGTTAACTTTATTTTCCCTTGAATTTGGATGTTATTTTCTACATTTATGAATATTGCAGATTGTAAATAAATAATAAAGTAAAATATATGATATACCCGGTACTATAAGAATGAAATATAGCGGATACAGTTTTCATACAATAGGTTACATAATATATGTACAGTAAAATCACCTTCCAATAAGAACACTTAAATACAGACAGACACTCTCAATATTAACAACAACAAAATACAACTTCTTTAAGAATTGTTTACAGATTTAACTCACCCAGTACTCGCCATGGAAGAAGACTCAGGGTTAAGGAACACAGAGATACGAGGCTAACATTGTTACTTTACTGACGCTTCAGTTTATGACTAGTAACGCAAATACACCACAAATTCAAAACTGTGTAGAATAATTACTCGATTTAAACTTAATGCTTAGCTGTTAT
>NW_024712633.1:0-41612 GCF_018991925.1 Homarus americanus
ATCAATGTGCTTTGGATTTCAGTTACGTATTGCTCTTCACATACCTAACCTTACCTTACCTTACCTTACCTTACCTTACCTTACCTAACCTAACCTTACCTTACCTTAGCTTACCTTTTAACCCTATCAACATGCCTAACCTTACCTTACCTGGCATACACATTTTACCTTACCTTTTTCCACCCTAACTTTACCCTTACCTTACATACCCTAACCTTGCCTAACCTTACCCTAACCTTACCTTACATACATACCTTACCTACAACCTTACCTTACCTTACATTACCTAACCTTTCCTTACCTAACCCTAACCTTACCTTATACCTTACCTTACATACCTTGTAACCTTACATATACCTAACTACCTTACCTTACCCATACCTTACCTTTACATACCTTACCCTAATATAACCTTTACCTTACCTTGTATACCTTACATACATATACCTTACCTTTCTTTACCTTACCTTACCTTACCTTACCTAACCTTACATACCTTACATACCTAACATACCTTACCTTACCTTACCACCTTTACCACCCTTACCCTAACTAACCCTTACCTTGTACCTAACTTGTACCTTACCTTTTGTACCTTACCTAACCTTGTACATTTACCTTTAACCTGTATACCTTACCTTACCTTACCCTAATACATACCTTACATACCTTACCTAACTTACCTAACCTTACCTTGCAACACCTTACTAACCTTACCTAACCTTACCTTACATACCTTACACCTACCCTAATTACCTTACATACCTACCTTGTACAACACATACCTAGCATACCTTACCTTACCTTGTACATACTTGTACCTTACCTTGCACCTTACCTTACCTAACCTTTAACCTCTAACATACCTTCTTTACCTTACCTTACTAACTTGTACATACCTTACCTTACCTTACCTTACCCTAACCTAACCATACCTTTTATTGTACCTTACCTTACTAACCTAACCTTACCTTACCTTACCTTACCTTGTACCTTACCTAACCTTACCTTACCTTACCTTACCTAATATGCCTTTCACCTTACCTTACCTTACCTAACCTTGTACCTTACTAACCTTACTAACCTTACCTTACCTTACCTTTCCTAACCTTACCTTACCTTACCTTACCTTACCTTTCTGTACCTAACCTTACATACCCATACATACCTTACATACCTTTACCTAACCACATACCCTGTATACATACCTTACACCTTACCTTCACACTACACTTTTGTATATACTTTACCTTACCTTCCTTTTATACCTAACATACCTTTACCCTAACCTAACCTTACCTAACCCTTACTTCCTTACCTTACATACATACCTTTACCTAACCTTACCTTACCTTACCTTACCTTGTATACTACCTAACCTTGTACCTTACCTTATACCTTACCTTACCTTACCTTACTAACCTTACCTTACCCTATCATACCCTGTATACATACCTTACCTAACCTTACCCTTACCTTACATACCTTACCTTACATACCTAACCTAGCATACCTAACCTTACATACCTTACCTAACCTTACCATACCCTATACCTAACATACCTTTTATACCTTACCTTACCTAACCTTACCTTACCTTACCTTACCTTACCTACCTAACCTAACCTAACCTTTACATACATACCTAACCTTACCTTACCACCTTACCTTACCTTACCAAACCTAACCCTGTACCTTTACCTTGCATACCTTACCAAACCTAACCTTACCTTACCTTACCTTACCTTATATACCTAACCCCTAACTAAACCTAACCCTAAACCTTACACTTGCCTTACTAACAACACCTTACAACACCTTACCTTACCAGCCCTAACCTTACCTTTACTGTACCCCTTACCTTACCTTACCCTAACCCTAGCTGTACCTAACCTTACCTTACCTTACCTAACCTTACCTTACATACCTTACCTAACATACCTAACATACCTTACTTACCTTACCTAACCTTACCTTACCCTTACCTTATACCTTGCCTTACCTAACCTAACCTAACCTTACCTTACCTTACCTAACCTTACTTACCTTACCTTACCTTACCAAACCCTAACATACCTTACCTTACATACACTTTGTACAAAACTACTACCTTACCTTACCTTACCTTACCTTACCTAACCTAACCTAACCTAACCCTAACCTTACCTTACCTTACCTAACCTTACCTTACCTTACCTTACCTTACCAAGCCTAACCTTACATACCTTACCTTACCATACCTTACCTAACCTAACCTAACCTAACATACCTTACCTTACTTACCTTACTTACCTAACCCTAACCCTAACCTAACTAACCTTACCTTTATACCTTTACCTTACCTTGCACCTTACTTACTAACCTAACCTTACCTTACCTTACCTTACCTTACCTTACATACCCTAACCTAACCTTACTACTCTTCAACTAACCTAACACTACCTTACCTTACCTTTTACCTTACCTTACATACCTAACCTATGCCCTTAACTCTTATACATCCTTACCTACCCTAACCTAACTAACCTAACCTGACGTACGTTTATCTCCTGTCAGTCCCACCATCAATCGGCAACACAGGTAAACAAACGGTGTCGGAATATTCACATGATTTAAAAGTATTTTAGGTGTTTGGGTTTTTCTATATATTTTTCTTTTTTTGGGGGGAGATTTTGTTCTTATTTTTCTCGTGTGTTTTGTTTTATTTTATGATTTAATTTTTTTAGGTGAGATATTCCAGTTATTTTGATTTTAAAGTGTTTTTTTTGGGGTCGTAATCAGCCTTTATAGGATTGGAAAGAATTTTTTTTTTCTTTGTTCTTGAAGACGATAGTTCAGGATGGTGAAGGAGGGGGTGGAGGGTGGGAGGGTAGGGAGGTGGAGGGAGTAGGGAGGAGGTGGAGGGAGGTAAATAAGGAAGGAGGTGGAGGAGGTACTGAGAGGAGGGGGGAGGAGGTGGTGAGGAAGGAGGGTGGAGAGGTACTGAGGAGGGAGGGTGGAGGAGGTAGTGAGGTGGAGGGAGGTAGTGAGGAAGGGAGGGTGGAGGAGGTAGTGGAGGAGGAGGTGGAGGACTGAGGTTGAAGTGTTGAGGAAGAGGAGGAACAGGGATGGAGGGAGGGAGATTGAAATGGCAGGGGACAGAGTGAGAGGAGAGAGAGGAGAGGGGGTGAGGTGGTGAGGAGAGAGGAGGGGTGAGGGAAAGGAACAGAGAAAGAGGTTGGGAAGTGAGAAAGATTAGTTGAAGAGAGGTTCCTAGGGGATAGAGATACTAAAGAAAGTTATAAAGATTAATGTGAGAAAGACAGAAGAAAGACATAAGAAGACACACAGACAAACACGGTACACTATATCTCTCTACACGTGGAATATTATTTTATTTCATTTTTGTCCTCTAGAGATCTGAAAAAATTGGCCCTTTTTCGCCTCCTCCTCCGCCTGTTACCTCTCCCCTACCCTCTCCCCCTGCCCTACCTCCCTCCACCTCACCTCATCCCTCTCCTCTCCCCTCCTTCCCCCACCCTCCACCTCCTCTCACCCCTCTTCCCCCTCACCCTAACTCCCCTCACCCTCCTCACCCTCCCTCCTGTTTCCCCCTCTCCCCCCCACACCCCCACCTTCCCTACTCTCCCCTCACCCTCCCAAGAAATCATGTTTAGGGTTGTTTCACTGACTATTTACAGCTCCGTGAATAACACTGGAGAGAGGTAAAATGGGGTGGGGTAAAAATAAAAAACATGAACAAAATGCATCTGTAAACAACTGTAAAAGAATATTGCTTGAAAAACACTCCAGCGTGTTGACAAATATTTCTTTTTAGACATACAGGATTTATTCAGGCGTTTGTATAAAGGTGATACGTATATATATATATATGGTGTTGGTTAGGTATATATTGATGTAGTGTAGGTATAACTAAGTGTTGGTATAGTGTAGTGATGAGTTGAATAAGTGTGAGTATAGCAAGTGTATGGCATATGAGTGTAGTGTGATTTGAATAAGTGTAGGTATAACTAGAATGTTGGTATAGTGTAGTGTAGGTGTTAATAAGTGTAGGTATAACTAAGTGTTGGTATAGTGTAGTGTAGGTGTTAATAAATGTAGGTATATAACTATGTTGGTATAGTGTAGTGTAGGTGTTAATAAGTGTAGGTATAACTAAAGTGTTGGTATAGTGTAGTGTAAGTATGAATAATTGTAGGTATAACTAAGTGTTGGTATAGTGTAGTGTAGGTGTTAATAAGTGTAAGTATAACTAAGTGTTGGTATAGTGTAGTGTAGTATGAATAAGTGTAGGTATAACTAAATGTTGGTATAGTGTAGTGTAGGTGTTAATAAGTGTAGGTATCACTAGAGTGGTGGTATAGTGTAGTGTAGGTGTGTAGCATAGCTAAGTGTTGGTATAGTGTAGTGTAGGTGTTAATAAGTGTAGGTAATAACTAAGTGTTGGTATAGTGTAGTGTAGGTGTTAATAATGTAGGTCTAGAATGTTGGTTAGTGTAGTGTGGAGTATGAATAAGTGTAGGTATAACTAAATATTTGGTATAGTTAGTTGTAGGTGTTAATAAGTGTAGGTATAACTGATGTTGGTATGATTGTAGTGTGAGTGTTAATAAGTGTAGGTATAACTAAGTGTTGGTATAGTGTAGTTAGTATGAATAATTGTAGGTATAACTAAGTGTTGGTATAGTGTAGTGTAGGTGTGAATAATTGTAGGTATAACTAAGTGTTGGTATAGTGTAGTGTAAGTATGAATAATTGTAGGTATAACTAAGTGTTGGTATAGTGTAGTGTGGGGTATAACTAAGTGTTGGTATAGTGTAGTGTAAGTATGAATAGTGTAGGTATAACTAAGTGTGTTGTAGTGTAGTGTAGGTATAACTAAGTGTTGGTGTGATGTAGTGTAAGTATGAATAGTGTAGGTATAACTAAGTGTTGGTATGGTGTGAGTTAGGTGTTAATAGTAAGGCATAACTAAGTGTTGTGTAGTGTGTGGTGTAAGTGTGAATAAGTGTAGGTATAACCAAGGGTATAGTGTAGTGTGGGTGTTAATAGTGTAGGTATAACTAAGTGTTGGTATAGTGTGAGTGTGAAGTGTGAATAGTGTGAGGTATAACTAAGTGTTATAGATGTGGTGTAAAATGAATAGTGTAAATTATAACTACAAATGTTGGTATAGTGTCGTGTAGGTGTTAATAAGTGTAGGGTATAACTAAGTGTTGGTATAGTGTAGTGTAGGTGTTAATAAGTGTAGGTATAACTAAGTGTTGGTATAGTGTAGTGTGAGGTGTGAATAAGTGTAGGTATAACTAAGTGTTGGTATAGTGTAGTGTGAAGTATGTAATTGTGAGGTATAACTAAGTGTTGGTATAGTGTAGTATAGGTGTGAATAAGTGTAGGTATAACTAGTGTTGGTATAGTTGTAGTGTAAGTATGAATAATTGTAGGTATAACTAAATGTTGGTATAGTGTAGTGTGAGTATGAATAGAATGTAGGTATATGTTGGTGTAGGTATCTAAGTGTTGGTATGTGTAGTGTAGGTGTGAATAAGTGTAGGTATAACTGTGTTGGTATAGTGTAGTGTAAGTATGAATAGTAGGTATAACTAAGGTGGTATAGTGTAGTGTAGGTATGAATAAGTGTAGGTAACTAAGTGTTGGTATAGTGTGTATAGGTGTGAATAATTGTAGGTATAACTAAGTGTTGGTATAGTGTAGTGTAAGTGTGAATAAGTGTAGGTATAACTAAGTGTTGGTATAGTGTAGTGTAGGTGTGAATAATTGTAGGTATAACTAAGTGTTGTATAGTGTAGTGTAAGTGTGAATAAGTGTAGGTATAACTAAGTGTTGGTATACTGTAGTATAGGTGTGAATAATTGTAGGTATAACTAAGTGTTGTATAGTGTAGTGTAGGTGTGAATAAGTGTGGGGTATAACTAAGTGTTGGTATATAGTGTAGTGTAGGTGTGAATAAGGTATAGGTATAACTAACTGTTGGTATAGTGTGAGTGTAAGTATGAATAATTGTGGTATAACTAAGTGTTGGTATAGTGTAGTGTAGGTGTGAATAAGTGTAGGTATATGTTGGTGTATTTTCTTGAGTGTTGGTATAGTGTAGTGTAGGTGTGGTAACCTGAAATAGAGTGCCAAATCGACCCTCACCTGGGAGACAGTTACTCCACACCATAACGCTTGGAGGGTACCACACACAGAAGGTGTCAATACTTTCCAAGTTAGCCTGACTGCATACCGAGGTAGACAAGCGCCAACGCTGGAAAGACGCTGCCGCCGCTCCTCCCGCACTAGATGTAGCCTCACATGTGCAACATCTGTGAACGACCTGCCGGTTCTACGTATCAGCCTCTCGAGTCACTCAAAGCCTATCTATATACTCTGTATATACCTCTCTCTCTCTCTTCTACCTCTCTCTCTCTCTCTTCTTTATGTCTTTTTCTTGCTCTTTATTTATCTCCCATTCGTTTGCTTCTCTCTTTGCTCTACAAAAAAACACCAACGACAACAACAACAACTAATAAATAACAAAATAAGCGAAGATAAAGACAAACATTGACGACAGACAGACAGACAGACAGACAGACAGACAAGAGAAACATACTGAAAACAAATTAGACAAGCGCGAGGAATAATACTGAGAGAATTGAAGAATAATTATCGACAGGTCGTGGGACAACGTGTGAAGGTGTTGGGGATGGTGGTGATGATGGTGGTGATGGTGATGGGTGGTGATGGTAGTGGTTGGTGGTGATGGTAGTGGTGGTGGTGGTAGTGGTGGTGATAGTGAAGTGTGGTGGTAGTGAAGATAGTGGTGCTGATGAAGGTGGTAGTGCTGATGAAGGTAGTGTAGTGGTGGTGATGAAGGTAGTGGTGGTGATGAAGGTAGTGGTGGTGATGTGAAGGTGATGGTGGTGTGGAAGGTAGTGGTGGTGATGGTAGTGGTGGTGATGATGGTAGTGGTGGTGATGAAGGTAGTGGTGGTGATGAAGGTGAGTGTAGTGGTGGTGATGAAGGTGGTGGTGGTGATGAAGGTAGTTGGTGATGAAGGTGGTGGTGGTTGGAAGGTAGTGGTGGGATGAAGGGTAGTGGTGGTGATGAAGGTAGTGGTGATGATGGTAGTGGTGATGATAAAGATGATATATTTTCTATACTGTAGGAAAAGCCGACGGAGGTGAGGGAAGTGTGTAGTGTGGAGAAGGAAGGGAGGAGAGAGAGAGAGGGGGGTAACATGGGAGAAGAGGGAGAGGAGAGGTAGTGTGGGAGGAGGAAGGAGGAGAGAGAGAGAGGTAACATAGGGAGAAGGGGAGGAGAGGGAGAGGTAGTGTGGGGAGGAGGAGGAGGAGAGAGGTAACATAGGAGAGAAAGAGGAGAGGAGGGTGGTGTGGGAGGAAGGGAGGAGAGAGAGAGGGGGGAAAACATAGGGAGAGGGAGAGAGGGGGGAGAGGGAGAGAGAGAGGAGGTAACATGAGAGAAGGAGGGAGGAGGGTGGTGTGGGAGGGAGGAAGGAGGAGAGAGAGAGGGTAACATAAGGAGAGGAGAGGAGAGAGGGTAACATGGGAAGGGAGGAGAGGTGGTGTGGGAGGAGGAAGAGGAGGAGGAGGTAGCATAGGAGAGAGGAGGAGGGAGGTGTGGGAGGAGAAGGAGAGAGAGAGAAGTGCTTATGGAGAAGAGGAGGGAGGAGGTGGTGTGGGAGGAGAGGGAGGAGAGAGAGGTGGTAGCAGGGAGAAAGGGAGAGGAGGTGGTGTGGGAGGAGGAAGGGAGGAGGGGGGTAACATGGGAGAAGAGGAGGAGAGGGTGGTGTGGGGAGAGGGAGGAGGGGGAGGGTAACATAGGAGAAGAGGAGGAGAGGGAGAGGTAGTGGGAGGAGGAAGGGGAAGATGTTGCATAGGAGGAGGAAGAGGAGGAAGGAGGTTACGTAGGAGGAGGAAGGGTGGAGAGAGGAAGAGAGGAGGAGGAAGATGAATGGCCGACAGGTATGAAAGAAGAAACAATATGGGTAAGTGAAGTGTGAGGGAACGGATGTGTGTGTTGGATGGATGGAGAAGGAAGGGAGGAGGGAAAGGGAAGGTGGGGAGGGAGGGTGGGTGGAAGAGGAGGGAGGGGTGGGTGGAAGGAGGGAGGGGTGGTGGAAGGGCTGAGAGAGGAGGGTAGGTAGGGAGAGAGAGGGAGGTAGATGGGAGGGAGGGAGGGTAGATGGCAGGGGAGGGAGGAGGAGGAGGAAGGAGATATATATCATCTTCATTGTGCACAATCAGGGGAATGAATGATGAATAAGGAAAGGAAAATAATAAAAGATTAAAGGAAACATTAGTGGCAATAATGGTGTAAATAGGGGGAACGAAGAAGGGAGGAAGGAATAGGTGAAGAATAGGAGCAGGGAAATAATCAATAAACGGCACAGAGTAAGGTATGAAATCACACAAATAAAGGAGAAGAAAAGAAAAAAGAGACAGAAAAGAGGAGGAATAAATGAAAGAATAGGTGGGGATAAAACAGTAATGAGACACAGTAGAGATATTAATCAACTTTATAAAGGAGAGAGAGAGAGATAATGAGCGATAAGAGCTAAAATGGGGCAATAATGAATAAACAAGAGGCAATATGAAGACGGGGAGAAATGACAGTAGGGAAAGGAGAAATGAACGAAGGGCAACACGTAGCAATAAGAGGCAATAAACGTATAAATGAAGGAGATGGGAAGAGTGGATAATGCACTGAGACATAACCGAGCTAAGAAGGGTGTGAAGATGGAACCAGAAATAGAGATGATAATTGGTAGATAGAAGAAAAAAAGTGATAATGGTTTGAGTGTTGTGTGGGAGAGGAGAGACAGAGAGAGGATGAATTACCGACATGATGTACAGGTAATAAAGATGTAAATGGTGGAAAATATAAAATAAATCAATAAGAAAGTTCAATGAGTAATAATCGCTGAAGTACAAAAATCATCCGACTTGTGGTGATGATGGTTGTGTGGTGGTGATGATGGTCGTGGTGGTGATGATGGTCGTGGTGGTGATGATGGTCGTGGTGGTGATGATGGTGCTGGTGGTGATGATGGTCATGGTGGTGATGATGGTCTGTGGTGGTGATGATGGTGCTAGTGGTGATTATGGTGCTGGTGGTGATGAAGGTAATGGTGCTGATGGTGAAGGTGTCTATTGACTGACAGGTGTATATGATTAATGTGTCTCTCTGTCTGGCTGTTACCTATCTCACCAAGTCACATGCAATCACTATGATATTAGCGTTATATTAATCCTCAGATTACGATTATAAAATAGGATAATCTTGTTTAAGAAAATAATAATTCGTTCTTGCATCATTTACTCGTAGTGTTATATTGGTAATTCTCATCAGACAGAACGGTTAGAATGAGAACTAAGATGAATACTGAGAGAGAGAGCAGCACACTTGACCAACCACACAACCAATCGTCCACTTGGCACATTCACCATAACAACAGGACACTCTTATCAAAAACCTGTTCAATTTCCATTCATTTTTCAGCAGCGTTATTATAATTCTTATCGTGTGAGTACTTTGATGCTCGGCCTCAGGTGTGACGTGGTAGAGGTCCTCCTCAACCGTTGTCATCGAGGTCGACAATAAAGTTGCCTCAGTACACCATAGCAAGGGTCTTGGTTCATAGCTTTAGACCAGGTAGTTTATGTTGGGGTTAAGTCATACATTGTAACTTTAATTTTCATTGGTTAAAAAGGCATATTAACACATACTAATATTTTTGTTTATATAATTTAATTTTATAGATTATTGGGCGGCTTATGATTTATTTGATGAGTAAATGTTATTAATATTAGGTGTGTGTGTGTTATTTGTGTGTGTGTGTGTGTGTGTGTGTGTCCTCAGCCTAATAATTACTGACCACCATATACCAATCACCATCATTCACCACCATCACAACATTCAACACCACCATCACCCTCAACACCACCATCACAACATTCAACACCACCATCACAACATTCTACACCATCACAACATTCAACACCACCATCACAACATTCAACACCACCATCACATCCTCAACACCACCATCACAACATTCAACACCACCATCACCACATTCAACACCCTATCACCACCACACCTCACCACATCACCACTCCTCACCACCATCACAACACTCAACACCACCATCACATCACTCAACACCACCATCACCACCTCCAACACCACCATACCCTCCAACTCCCTTCCACATCACTCAACGCCACCATCACCACTCCACTATCACATCACTCCCACCACCATCCCATCCTCAACACCACCATCACCACACCAACACCACCATCACAACATTCAACACCACCAATTACCACACTCAACACCACCATCACCACACTCAACACCACCATCACCACACTCCAACATCTCCACCACACTCACACCACCATCACCATGCACCTCCACCATCATTATATCTTCACCATCACTCATCACCATCACCTCTCACCACACCTATCATCACACCATCTCTTCACCAGGCCTCAACAATACCGAGGGTCGCGGAGAGGCATAAACAATAAACGGAATGGATGGCAACAATGTGGATAAATTATGAACCATAAAACAAAGTGACTGGTTATATCACCAGAGAGAGGGAGAGAGAGAGAGAGAAGAGAGAGGATGGGAGGGAGGAGAGAAAGAGGAGAGAGAGAGGATGGGAGGAGGAAAGAAAGAGAAGTCGACAACAATTACAGCAAGAGAAATGACGGAGTTAAGATTAATTGTTTTGTTTAGTTAGTTGGGTGTGGGTGTGTGGGGGGAGGTGTGGGTGGGGGTGTGGGTGTGGAGTGGGGGTGGTGGGAGGCGATGGTGGGGTGGGGGATCTTTTGTGGGTATAGGGGGGTGTGGTGTAGGTGTGGTTGGGGAACCTGGGTGTAGGCAGAGCTGGGTATCGGCGGGGGGAAGTGTGGGGAGGACCATTTGGGTGTAGCCTGGGTGTACTGGTGGGTGCTTGTACATTACACCTATTCCTTACCTGCAACCACCAGTACCTCTACCTTACACACCTGTATCTTGCACCTTACCCCAGTACCTTACACCAGTACCTCACCTTACACCTGTCTTGCACCTTACCCCAGTACCTTACAGTACCTCTACCTTACACTGTATCTTGCTTTACCCCAGCACAGTACCCCAGTGCCTCTACCTTACACCTGTACCTGTTCCTTACCCCAGTACCTTACACAGTACCTCTACCTTACACCTGTACATGTTCTACCCCAGGCCTTACACCAGTTACCTCTACCTTACACCTGTACATGTTCCTTACCAGTACCACACCAGTACTCTACCTTACACCTGTATCTTGCACCTACCCCAGTACCTTACACCAGTGCCTCTACCTTACACTGTATGTTCCTTACCCCAGTACCTACACCAGCACCTCTACCTTACACCTGTACATGTTCCTTACCCCAGTACCTTGCACCAGTACCTCTACCTTACACCTGTATCTTGCACCTACACCAGTGCCTCTACCTTATACTTGTATCTTGCACCTTACCAGTACCTCTACACTACACCTGTACCTGTTCCTTACCCCAATTGCACCACCAGTACCTCTACCTTACACCTGTGCCTGTTTCATCCCCAGTACTCTACACCAGTACCTCTACCTTACACCTGTGCCTGTTTCATCCCCAGTACCTTACCAGTACCTCTACCTTACACCTGTCCTGTTCCTTACCCCAGTACCTTACACCAGTACCTCTACCCTACACCTGTACCTGTTCCTTACCCCAGTGCCACACCAGTATCTACCTTACACCTGTATCTGCACCCCCCCAGTGCCTTACACCAGTACCTCTACCTACACCTGTACCTGTTCCTTACCCCAGTACCTTCACCAGTACCTCTACCTTACACCTGTACCTGTTCCTCAGTACCTTACCAGTGCCTCTACTTTACACTGCACATGTTCCTTGCCCAGTACCTTACACCGTGCCTCTACCCTTACACCTGTATCTTTTTTACCACCAGTGCCTCTACCTTATACTTGTATCTTGCACCTTACACCAGTACCTCTACCTTACACCTGTACCTGTTCCCTACCCCAGTACCTTACACCAGTACCTCTACCTTACACCTGTGCCTGTTCCTTACCCCAGTACCTTCACCGTGCCTCTACCTTACACCTGTACCTGTTCCTTACCCCAGTGCCTTACCAGTACCTCTACTTTACACCTGTACTGTTCCTTACCCCAGTATACACCAGTACCTCTACCTTACACCTGTACCTGTTCCTTACCCAGTACCTTACACCAGCACCTCTACCTTACACTGTGCCTGTTCCTTACAGTACCTACACAGTGCCTCTACCTTACACCTGTATCTTGCACTTACACCAGTACCTCTACCTTATACTTGTATCTGTAACTTATACACTCTTAGCTTTGTGTGTGCTGTTGATGTGTAGATGTTAGTGTTTCATAGATCTCTCTCTCTCTCTCTCTTTTTTTTTTTTTTTTTTTTTTTTTCTTTTCCTTCTCTCTCTCTCTCTCTCTCTCTCTCTCTCTCTCTCTCTCTTTTCTCTCTCTCACCCAGTCAGTCGGAGGTCATTAATGCCTCTCCAGTTTATGCTTCTTTAATGAGGCACCACTGAGGAGGAGCGGTCCCAACAATGTATCACCTTGAGTGTCCCAGCTTAATAATGTTTACAGATTTGAGTGTTCAACTTAATATATCACGAGTGTCCCAGCTTAATATCACAGCTTGAGTGTCCCAGCAATGTGTTACAGCTGATGTTCCAGGTTAATGTATCACGAGTGTTCCAGCAATGTGTTACATCTTAGGTGTTAGCACAATGTATCACAACCTAGGTGTTCAGCTTAATGTTATCACGACTGTACCAGCTCAATGTACAATAGCTTGAGTGTCTCAGCTTTATGCGTCACAGCAGTGTCCCAGTTTCCCGTGTTTCTGTCAGCTTATTGTATTGTTGCATGCGTGGTGGTGGTGTATCAACCTTTAGTACTATATTACCATAGAAGTGTGTGTGTGTGTGTGTGTGTGTGTGTGTGTGTGTGTGTGTGTGTGTGTGTGTGTGCCAGACCCACACAACAGAACCACTGACCCCTAAACCCAACATCACATGTGTCTCACCAATACACAGGGAACTCCTCACACACACACACACACACACACACACACACACACACACACACACACACACACACACACACACACTTCCTTTATATATGACTTTCTACATTTATGCCATCCCCTTTTCTATGTAAGTTTCTCTACATATATATAGCTATAACCTTCCCTTGTACAGTATATGTGCCTACATATACCTTCCCTTATGTGACTCACTACTTATACACCTTCCTTATATATGTGACATGTGACTTTTATATATACACCTTCCTCTATATATATATATATGACTCGCTACATATATATCACAGATGTATCTCCTGTCATTTGATTGTATATCCTGGTGTTAAGTAGAGTTACGGGTCAAGACAGTGTTGGTGTTAGTAAACATTGTTCTCGTCATCAGGAGTCTCTTTCTGGACTGTTCCGTGTTAGGTGTCTGTCTGCGACGTGGTGGTGTGTGCTTCTCTTGTCTCTGTCTCTGTTGCCTGTCTCTGTCTCTGTTGCCTGTCTGTGTTGCCTGTCTCATGTCTCTGTGCTGTATCTCTGTTGCCTGTCTGTTTGCCTGTCTGTGTGCCTGTCTGTCTCTGTTGCCTGTCTCTGTCTCTGTTGCCTGTCTCTGTCCTTGTCTCTGTTGCCTGTCTGTCTCTGTTGCCTGTCTCTGTTGCCTGTCTCTGTCTCTGTTGCCTGTCTCCTGTTGTGCCTGTCTCTGTCTCTGTGCCTGTCTCTGTTCCCTGTCTCTGTCTCTGTTGCCTGTCTCTGTTGCCCTGTCTCTGTTCCCCTGTCTGTCTGTTGCCTGTCTCTGCTCCCTGTCTCTTGTCTCTGTTGCCTGTCTCTGCTCTGTTGCCTGTCTCTGTTTCTGCTCTCTCTCTCTGTTGCCTGTCTCTGTTGCCTGTCTCTGTTCCCCTGTCTCTGTCTCTGTTGCCTGTCTCATTCCCTGTCTCTCTGTTGCCTGTCTCCTGTCTCTGTCTCTGTTGCCTGTCTCTGTTTCCCTGTCTCTGTCTCTGTGCCTGTCTCTATTTGCTGTCTCTGTTGCCTGTCTGTTCCCTGTCTCTCTGTCTCTCCTGTCTCTGTTCCTGTCTCTGCTCCTGTTGCCTGTCTCTTTTTCCCTGTCTCATCTCTGTTGCCTGTCTCTGTCTCTGTTGCCTGTCTCTGTTGCCTGTCTCTGTCTCTGTTGCCTGTCTCTGTTCCCTATCTCTGTCTCTGTTGCCTGTCTCTGCTCTGTTGCCTGTCTCTGTCTCTATTTGCCTGTCTCTGTTGCTGTCTCTGTCTCTGTTGCCTGTCTCTGTCTCTGTTGCCTGTCTCTCTCTGTCTCTGTTGCCTGTCCTCTGTTGCCTGTCTCTGTCTGTGCCTGTCTCTGTTGCCTGTCTCTCTGTTGCCTGTCTCCTATTTCCACTCTCTGTCTCTGCTGCCTGTCTCTGTTCCCTGTCTCTGTCTCTGTTGCCTGTCTCTTCTCTGTTGCCTGTCTCTGTCTCTGTTGCCTGTCTCTGTTGCCTGTCTCTCTCTGTTGCCTGTCTCTGTTGCCTGCCTCTCTCTGTTGCCTGTCTCTATTTGCCTGTCTCTATCTCTATTTGCCTGTCTCTCTCTGTTGCCTGTCTCTGTTGCCTGTCTCTGTCTCTGTTGCCTGTCTCTCCTGTCTCTGTCTCTGTTGCCTGTCTATTTCTCTGTCTCTGTTGCCTGTCTCTGTACCTGTCTCTGTCTCTATTGCCTGTCTCTGTCTCTGTTGCCTGTCTCCTGCTGCCTGTCTCTCCTGTTGCCTGTCTCTGTTGCCTGTCTCTGCACCTGTCTCCCTTTCCCTGTCTCTCTCTCTGTTGCCTGTCTCTTGTCCTGTCTCTGTTGCTGCCTGTCTCTGTTGCCTGTCTCTATTTCCCTATCTCTTCTCATTTCCCTGTCTCCTCTCTTGCTGCCTGTCTCTGTCCTGTCTCTGTTGCCTGTCTCCTGTTGCCCTGTCTCTGTCTCTGTTGCCTGTCTCTGTTCTGTTACCTATGCTCTGTTCCTATCTCTATCTCTGTTGCCTGTCTCCTTTGCCTGTCTCTGTCTCTCTGCCCTGTCTCTTTTCCCCTGTCTCCTGTCTCTGTTGCCCTGTCTCTGTTGTCTCTCTATTTGCCTGTCTCCTGTTGTCCTGTCTCTCTCTCATTTACCTGTCTCTTGTCCTGTTGCCCTATCTTTTCCCTGTCCTCTTCCTCTTTGCCTGTCTCTGTTGCCTGTCTCTGTTGCCTGTCTCTATTTGCCTGTCTCTGTCTCTGTTGCCTGCCCTATCTCCTGTTCTCTGTGCCTGTCTCTGTTGCCTGTCTCCTTTTGCCTGTCTCTGTCTCTATTTGCCTGTCTCTGTCTCTGTTGCCTGTCTCTGTCTCTCTTTGCCTGTCTCCTTGCCTGTCTCTTTTTCTCTGTCCCTGTCTCTGTCTCCTGTTGCCTGTCTCTGTTGCCTGTCTGCTTTCCTCTCTGTTTTTCTCTGTTGCCTGTCTCCCTGTCTCTGTTGCCTTGCCTGTCTCCTTTTGCCTGTCTCTGCTGCCTGTCTCTGTTGCCTGTCTCTTTGCCCTGTCTCTGTTGCCTGTCTCTGCTGTTGCCCTGTCTCTGTTGCCTGTCTCTGTTGCCTGTCTCTCTGTTGCCTGTCCTCCTGTCTCTGTTGCCTGTCTCTGCTGCCTGTCTCTGTTGCCTGTCTCTGTTCCCTGTCTCTGTCTCTGTTGCTGTCTCTGTTCCCTGTCTCTGTCTCTGTTGCCTGTCTCTGTTGCCTGTCTCTGTGCCTGTATCTCTGTTTCCTGTCTCTGTCTCTGTTGCCTGTCTCCTGTTGCCTGTCTCTGTTGCCTGTCTCTGTCTCCTGTTGCCCTGTCTCTGTTGCCTGTCTCTGTTGCCTGTCTCTGTTTCCCTGTCCTGCTGTGTCTCCTTTGCCTGTCTCTGTTTGCTGCCTGTCTCTGTTGCCTGCTCTCTGTTCTGTGTCTCCTGTTGCCTGTCTCTGTTGCCTGTCTCTGTTTTCCTGTCTCTGTCTCTATTTGCCTGTCTGCCTGTCTCTGTTGCCTGTCTCTGTTGCCTGTCTCTGTCTCTGTTGCCTGTCTCCTGTTGCCTGTCTCTGTGCCTGTCTCTGTTGCCTGTCTCCTGTCTCTATTTCCTGTCTCTGTTGCCTGTCTCTGTTGCCTGTCTCTGTTTACTTGTCTCTATTTCCCCTGTCTCTCTGTCTCTGTTGCCTGTCTCTTTTTCTGTCTCTGTTGCCCTTCTCTGTTTCCTGTTCCTGTCTCTGTTGCCTGTATCTCTGCTGCCTGTCTCTGTTGCCTGTCTCTGTTTCCCTGTCTCTGTCTCTGTTGCCTGTCTCTATTTGCCTGTCTCTGTTGCCTGTGCTCTCCTGTTGCCTGTCTCTGTTGCCCCTCTCTATTTTTCCTGTCTCTGTCTCTGTTGCCTGTCTCCTGTTGCCTGTCTCTGTTTGCCTGTCTCTGTTGCCTGTCTCTGTTGCCTGTCTCTTTTCCCTGTCTCCTGTGTCTCTGTTTTGTCTCTGTTGCCTGTCTCTGTTGCCTGTCTCTGTTCCCTGTCTGTCTCTGTTGCCTGTCTCTCCTGTCTGTCTCTATTTCCCCTGTCTCTCTCCTGTTGCCCTGTCTCTGTGCCTGTCTCCTTCCTGTCTCTGTTCCCTGTCTCTGTCCTGTTGCCTGTCTCTGTGCCTGTCTCTGTTGCCCTGTCTCTGTTGCCTGTCTCTATTTCCCTGTCTCTCTCTGTTCTCTCTGTTGCCTGTCTCTGTTGCCTGTCTCTGTTGCCTCTCTGTTCCCTGTCTCTGTCTCTGTTGCCTGTCTCCTGTTGCCTGTCTCTGTTGCCTGTCTCTGTTGCCTGTCTCCTGTTGCCTGCCTCCTGCTGCCTGTCTCCTGCTGCCTGCCTCCTCCTGCCTGCCCTCCTGCTGCCTGTCTCCTGCTGCCTGCCTCCTGCTGCCTGCCTCCTGCTGCCCTGTTGCTTGCCTCCTGTTGCCTGTCTCCTGCTGCCCTGTCTCCTGCTGCCTGCCCTCCTGCTGCCTGCCTCCTGCTGCCAGCTGTTGCCTGTTGCCTGCCTCTTTGCCTGTCCTGTCCCACTGTTTGCCTGTCTCTTGCCTCCTGTTGCTCTGTCTCCTGTTGCCCTGTCTCATTTTTCTCCTGTTGCCTCATCTCCTGTCTCCTGTTGCCTGTCTCCTGTTGCCCTGCCTCCTGTTGCCTGCCTCCTGCTGCCTGTCTCCCTGTTGCCTGCCTCCTGTTGCCTCTCCTGTTGCCTGTCTCCTGTGCCTGCCTCCTGTTGCCTCCTGTGCCCTGTCTCCTGTTGCCCCTGCCTCCTGTTGCCTGCCTCCTGCTGCCTGTCTCCTGCTGCCTGCCTCCTGTTGCCTGCCTCCTGTGCCTGTCCTGTTGCCTGCCTCTGTTGCCTGCCTCCTGATGCTCCTGTTGCCTGCCTCCTGTTGCCTGTCTCCTGTTTCCCCTGTCTCCTGTTGCCTCCTGTTGCCTCCCCCTCTCCTGCCTCCTGTTGCCTGATGCCTGTCTCCTGCTGCCTGCCTCCTGTTGCCTCCTGTTGCCTGCTCCTGTTTGTCTCTGTTGCCTGCCTCCTGATGCCTGTCTCCTGTTGCCTCCTGTCCGCCCTTGCTCCTCGTTGCCTGTCTTGTTGCCTGTCTCCTGCTGCCTGTCTCCTGTTGCCTGCCTCCTGTCGCCTGTCTCATGCTGACCGTCTTCTTCTGCCTGTCTCTTGTCGCCCTGTCCCATGCTGCCCCCTGTCTCCTGTTGCCTGTCTCCTGTTGCCTGTCTCCTGCTTGTCTCCTGCTGCCTGTGTCTCCTGTGCTGTCTCCTGCTGCCTGTCTCCTGTTGCCTGCCTCCCCTGTCGCCTGCCTCCTGTTTGTCTCCTGCTGCCTGTCTCTGCTGCCTGTCTCTGCCTGTCTCCTGCTCCTGTCTCTTGCCTGTCTCCTGTTGCCCCTGTCTCTGTTGCCTGTCTCCTGCCCCTCCTGTGCTCTGTTGCCTGTTGCCTGTCCTGTTGCCTGTCTCCTGTTGCCTGTCTCATTGCCTGTCTCTGCCCCTGTCTCTCTCCCCTGTTGCCTGTCTCCTGTTTGCTCTCCTTGCTCTCCTGCCTGTCTCCCTTCCTTTCTCCTGCTCCTGTGTCACTTTGCTTGCTCTCCTGTTGCCCTGTCTCCTGTTGCCTGTCTCCTGTTGCCTGCCTCCTGTTGCCTGTCTCCTGTTGCCTGTCTCCTGTTGCCTGCCTCCTGTTGCCTGTCTCCTGTTGCCCTGCCTCCTGTTGCCTGTCTCCTGTTGCCTGTCTCCTGTTGCCCTGTCTCTGCTGCCTGTCTCTGTTGCCTGCCTCTGTGCCTGTCTCTGTTGCTTCCTGTGCCTGTCTCCTGTGTACCTGTCTCCTGTTGCCTGTCTCCTGCTGCCTGTTGCCTCCCAGCCTGTCTCCTTGCTGCCTGTCTCATGCTGCCTTGCCTCCCTGTCGCCTGTTTCATGTGTCTCCTGCTGCCTGTCTCCTGTTGCCTCCTGTTGCCTGTCTCCCCTTGCCTGTCCTGTTGCCTGTCTCCTGCCCGTCTCCTGCTGCCTGTCTCCTGTTGCCCTGTCTCCTGCTGCCTGTCTCCTGTTGCCTGCCTCCTGTTGCCCCTGCCTCCTGTCGCCTGTCTCATGCTGACCGTCTCCTGCTGCCTGTCTCTTGTTGCCTGTCTCCTTTGACCGTCTCCTGCTGCCTGTCTCTGTTGCCTGTCTCATGCCCACTCTCTGTCCTGTCTCCTGTTGCCTGTCTCCCTGCCTGTCTCCCATCTCCCTGTTGCCTGCCTCCTGCCTGTCATGCCATCTCCTGCTGCCTGTCTCTTGTTGCCTGTCTCATGCTGACCGTCTCTGCTGCCTGTCTCTTGTTGCCTGTCTCATGCTACGTCTCCTGTTGCCTGTCTCCTGTTGCCTCTCTCCTGTGCCTGTCTCATGCTGTCTCCTGCCTGTCTCTTGTTGCCTCTGCTGTGTCTCCTGTTGCCTGTCTCCTGTTGCCTGTCTCTCCTTTGACCGTCTCCTGCCTGTCTCTCTTGTTGCCTGTCTCATGCTGCACGTCTCCTGTTGCCTGTCTCCTGTTTGCCTGTCTCATGCTGCCCGTCTCCTGTTGCCTGTCTCATGCTGACCGTCTCCTGCCTGTCTCTTGTTGCCTGTCTCATGCTGACCATCTCTGTTGCCTGTCTCCTGTTGCCTGTCTCATGCTGCCTGTCTCTTGTCTCCCATCCTCCTGTTCCCTGCCTCCTGTCGCCTGTCTCATGTCCTGTTGTCTCCTGTTGCCTGTCTCCCATGCTGCCTGTCTCTTGTTCTTGCCTGTCATGCTGACCGTCTCCTGTTGCTCTCCTGTTGCCTGTCTCATGCCTCCTGCTGCCTCTTGTTGCCTGTCTCATGCTGCGTCTCCTGTTGCCTGTCTCCTGTTTGTGTCTCTGTTGCCTGTCTCATGCTGACCGTCTCCTGCTGCCTGTCTCTTGTTGCCTGTCTCATGCTGACCGTCTCCTGCTGTCTCCTGTTGCCTGTCTCATGCTGCCTGTCTCTTGTTTGCCTGTCTCATGCTGACCGTCTCCTGTTGCCTGCCTCCTGTCGCCTGTCTCATGCTGACCGTCTCCTGCTGCCTGTCTCTGTCGCTTGTCTCTTGTTGCCTGTCTCATGCCTTGCCTCCTGTCGCCTGTCTCATGCTGCCTGTCTCTTGTCCTTACCTCTTGTTGCCTGTCTCATGCTGCACGTGTTGCCTGTCTCATGCCTGTGCCTGTCTCATGCCCGTCTCCTGTTGCCTGTCCTTGTTGCCTGTCTCATGCTGCCCTGCCTCCTGTGCCTGTGCCACTCCTTGCCTCCTGTTGCCTGTCCTGCTGTTTCCATAACTTACATCATAACCTTGCCTCCTGTTTGTGCGTGTCATAACAGCGCCAGCATCGCTACCGCGCCATCTGTTGAGCGCAGTCATAACGCGCGCTAGCAGCGCCGCGTCGCCAGCACGCCAGCATCGCGTTTGCCGCGATGTCGTAACGCGCCAGCATTCGCAATTTGCGCGCATCATCGCAACGCGGCATCGCCAGTTGCAGCGCATATCGCAAGCGCCAGTTTCGCCAGCAGCGCCAGCATCGCGACCGCGCGCGCATCGCCGTTGCCTCAATGTCATAACCGCGCGCATCATAGCAGCACGCTCATGTTTGCGCAATGTCATAACAGCGCCAATGTCGCGCAGCGCAATCATCGCCAGCAGCATGATGTCGCGCGCACGCGCCGTGTCATGTTTTGCGCATCGCCAGCAGCGCAATGTCGCCGTTGCGCCGCATCGTAACGGCATAGCATCGCCGATTTTGGCGCAGTGTCGCAACGGCATGTCGTGCGCACGCGCCTGTCATGTTGGCGCCGATATCTCGCGCCCAGCGCGATGTCGGCGCGGCGCGATGTCGCCGTTTTGTATCTCGCGGCAGCGCGATGTCGTTGGCATGGCATCGCCAGCGCGCCAGCATCGCGTTTCATCATAACGCGCAATGTCATTTTTGCGCCATATCATGTTGCGCAATGTCATAACGCGCCAATGTCGCCACGCGCAATGTCATAACCTTATGTCGTAACGCGCTGTCTCCTTTTGCGCCTTAACGCGCAATGTCCTGTTTGCCTGCCTGCTTAGCTCTCCTGTTGCCTGTCTCATAACGCATCGGCAGCGCAATGTCGGCACGCGCAATGTCTAACGCGCAATGTCGGCACTCGCGTGTCGCGCGCAATGTCGCTGCCAATCTCCTGTTGCCCGCAATGTCATAACGCGCCAATGTCGCCCGCTGTCTCGCGCATTCGCCTGCGCGCAATGTCCTGTTTGGCGCATAACGCTCCCGTCGCGCGCCGCGCTCACTGCGCGCCTGTCGCCTGCTGCGCCAATGTCATTTTTCGCGCCATGTCGCATTTGGGCGCTCATAACCCAGCGCGATGTCGCCGTTTGGCGCAATGTCGCCTGCCTCCATGTCTCCGCGCAGCATCATGTACGCCTCGCTCCTGTTGCCGCCTAATTGCTTGGCCCGGCTTCCTGCTGCCTGCCTCCTGTTGCCTGCCTCCTGTTGCCGCACTCCTGTTTGCCTGTGTTGCCTGCTGCCTGCTCCTTTTGCCTGCCTCCTGTTGCCTGCCTCCTGTTGCCTGCCTCCTGTTGCCTGCCTCCTGTTGCCTTGCTCCTGCCTCTCCTGTTGCCCTTGTCCTGCTGCCTGTCCTGCTGCCCGCCTCCTGTTGCCTGTCTCCTGTTGCCCGCCTCCTGTTGCCTGCCTCTGCCCCTTGCCTCCTGTTGCCTGTCCTCCTGCTGACTGTCCTTGCTGCCTGTTCTGTGCCTGTCTCCTGCACCTGCTCCTGCCTTGCTGTCTCCTGCTGCCTGTCTCCTGATGCCCCACCTCCTGTTGCCTGTCTCCTGTTGCCCGCCTCCTGTTGCCCTTCCCTCCTGCCTCCTGTTGCCTGTCTCCTGCTGCCCGTCTCCTGCTGCCTGTCTCAGTGCGCCGTGTCCTGCTGCCTGTCTCCTGCTGCGCGTGTCTCCTGGGTGCCGTGTCTGATTCGCGCTGTCTCCTGCTGGGCCGTGTCTCCTTGCTCTTCTCCTGCGCATGTCTCGTGTTGCGCGCTCTTGGTTTGCGCTGTCTCAGCTGGGACGTGTCTCCCTGCTGCCTGTGTCATGATGCGCTGTCTCCGCTTGCGCTGTCTCGCGTGTTGCAGTGCGTCATGCGTGTCTGGCCTCCTGTGTGCGCTGTGTCATGCTGAATGTCTCTGCGCTATGTTTGTTGCGCTGTCGTGCGGGACCGGTCTCATGCGCGTGTCTCGCTGTGCGCTGTCTCCTGCTTGGGTTCTGTCGTCATGTTGCGTGCCTCCTGTTTGGCCGTGCTCCGTGCGCGTCCAGGTCTCTGCTCGCGCATTGTCTCTTTTTGCGCGCAATGGTGGACTGTATGTTGCCTGCTCTGTGCGTGCGCATGTCTACTGCGCGCTGTCTCGGTTGCATGCGCTCCTGTTTGGCATGACATCGCTTTGCGCCTGCTCTTGTTTGCCTGTATCATGCTGCATAGTCATTGCCTGTCTCGTGCTGACCGTCTCCTGCTGCCCTCTCCTGCTGCCTGCCTCCTGTTGCCTGCCTCCTGCTGCCTGCCTCTGTTGCCTCTCCTGTTGCCTGCCCTCCGCCTGCTTGTTGCCTGCCTCTCTTGCGCCTCCTGCTGCCTGCCTCCTCCTGTTGCCTGCCTCCTGCTGCCTCTGCTGCCTGTCTCCCATCTCCTGCTGCCTCCTGTGCCTGCCTCCTCCTGCCTCCTGTTGCCTGCCTCCTGTTGCCCTCCTGTTGCCCGCCTCCTGTTGCCCCGCCTCATGCTGCCCCTGCTGCCTGCCTCCTTGCCTTGCTTTGTAACAGTAAGTGAAACATGGTGACTGCAGCCCATAGTGTGTGTTGAGAGATGATGATGATATGCTGATGGTGGTGATGATGGTGGTGGTGATGGTGATGATGGTGATGACGATGATGGTGGTGATGATGGTGGTGGTGATGGTGGTGATTGTGATGATGATGGTGCTGATGGTGATGATGGTGATGATGATGATGGTGGTGATAATGGTGGTGGTGATATTGTGATTGTGATGATGGTGGTGGTGATGGTGATGATGGTGATGACGATGATGATGATGATGCTGATGGTGGTGGGATGATGGTGGTGGTGATGGTGGTGATTGTGATGACGATGGTGATGATGGTGATGATGATGGTGGTGATGATGGTGGTGGTGATGGTGGTGATTGTGATGACGATGGTGATGATGGTGATGATGGTGCTGATGCTGATTTTGGTGGTGATGATGATGATGGTGATGATGCTGATGGTGGTGGTGATGGTGGTGATTGTGATGACGATGATGATGATGGTGCTGATGGTGATGATGGTGGGGTTGTGATGATGATGATGCTGATGGTGGTGATGATGGTGGTGGTGATGGGTGATGATGGTGATGACGATGATGGTGGTGATGATGGTGGTGGTGATGGTGGTGATGGTGATGATGGTGATGACGATGATGATGATGATGGTGGTGATGATGGTGGTGGTGATGGTGATGATGGTGATGACGATGATGATGATGATGGTGGTGATGATGGTGGTGGTGATGGTGGTGATTGTGATGATGATGATGCTGATGGTGGTGATGATGGTGGTGGTGATGGTGATGGTGATGACGATGATGATGATGATGGTGGTGGTGGTGATGACGATGATGATGATGATGGTGGTGGTGGTGGTGATGGTGATGATGGTGATGGTGGTGATGATGGTGGTGGTGATGGTGGTGATTGTGATGATGATGATGCTGATGGTGGTGATGATGGTGGTGGTGATGGTGGTGATTGTGATGACGATGGTGATGATGGTGATGATGGTGCTGATGGTGGTGATGGTGGTGATGATGATGACGATGGTGCTGATGGTGATGTTGGTGCTGATGCTGATGGTGGTGGTGATGGTGGTGATTGTGATGACGATGATGATGATGATGGTGGTGGTGGTGATGGTGGTGATTGTGATGATGATGATGCTGATGGTGGTGATGATGGTGGTGGTGATGGTGGTGATTGTGATGACGATGGTGATGATGGTGATGATGGTGTGATGGTGGTGATGGTGGTGATGATGATGACGATGGTGATGATGGTGATGATGGTGGTGGTGATGGTGGTGATTGTGATGATGATGATGGTGGTGATGGTGGTGATTGTGATGATGATGGTGATGGTGATGATGGTGATGAAGATGATGATGCTGATGGTGCTGATGGTGGTGATTGTGATGGTGGTGATGATGATGGTGATGATGGTGATGAAGATGATGATGCTGATGGTGCTGATGGTGGTGATTGTGATGATGGTGGTGATGATGGTGGTGATGATGGTGGTGATGGTGATGATGGTGGTGATGGTGGTGATGATGATGATGGTGGTGGTGATTGTGATGATGGTGGTGATGGTGGTGATGGTGGTGATGGTGGTGATGATGGTGAGGATGGTGATGATGGTGATGATGCTGATGGTGATGATTGTGATGGTGGTGGTGATGGTGGTGGTGATGATGGTGGTGATGCTGATGATGGTGGCGATGATGGTGATGATGGTGGTGTTGGTGATGATGGTGGTGATGATGGTTGTGATGGTGATGATGGTGGTGATAGTGACGATGGTGATGCTGGTGGTGCTGGTGATGGTCATGATGGTGGTGATGGTGATAATGGTGGTGATGGTGGTGATGATGGTGGTGATGATGGTGATGGTGATGATGGTGATGGTGATGATGGTGATGGTTGTGATGATGATGATGATGATGATGATAATGGTGGTGATGGTAATGATGATGGTGATGGTGGTGGTGTGTGATGATGGTGATGATGATGGTGGTGATGGTGATGATGGTGATGATGGTGATAGTAATGGTGATGGCGGTGGTGATAATGGTGATGATGGTGGTGATGGTGATGATGGTGGTGATGGTGATGATGGTGATGATGGTGGTGATGGTGATGATGGTGGTGATGGTGATGATGGTGGTGATGATGATGGTCGGGATGGTGATGATGGTGGTGATGATGAATGGTCGTGATGGTGATGGTGGTAGTGATGATGGTGATGATGGTGGTGATGGTGATGATGGTGATGGTGGTGGTCATAATGGTCAGTGATGATGGTGATGATGGTGATAGTGATGATGGTGATGATGGGTGGTGATGATGGTGATGGTGATGGTGATGATGATGGTGATAATGGTGATGATGATGATGGTAGTGGTGGTGATGATGATGGTAGTGATGGTGATGATGATGTGGGGTGATGGTGATAATGGTGATGGTGATGATGATGACGATTACTAGGGCCGGCTGGGTGCCTCCTTCACTAGGGCCAGCTGGGTGCCTCCTTCACTAGGGCCGGCTGGGTGCCTCCTTCACTAGGGCCGCTGGGTGCCTCCTTCACTAGGGCCAGCTGGGTGCCTCCTTCACTAGGGCCAGCTGGGTGCCTCCTTCACTAGGGCCAGCTGGGTGCCTCCTTCACTAGGGCGCTAGGTGCCTGCCTCCTTCACTAGGGCAGCTGGGTGCCTCCTTCACTAGGGCCGGCTGGGTGCCTCCTTCACTAGGGCCCTGGGTGCCTCCTTCACTAAGGCCAGCTGGGTGCCTCCTTCACTAGGGCCGGCTGGGTGCCTCCTTCACTAGGGCCCTGGTGCCTCCTTCACTAGGCCCGGTGCCTCCTTCACTAGGGGCCAGCTGGGTGCCTCCTTCACTAGAGGCAACTGGGGCCTCCTTCACTAGGGCCGGCTGGGTGCCTCCTTCACTACAGGCCAGCTGGTGCCTCCTTCACTAGGTCAGCTGGGTGCCTCCTTCACTAGGGCCTGCGGGCCTCCTTCCTAAGGGCCAGCTGGGTGCCTCCTTCTAGGGTCAGCTGGGTGCCTTCCTCCTTCACTAGGGCCAGCTGGGTGCCTCCTTCACTAGGGCAGCTGGGTGCCTCCTTCACTAGGGCAGCTGGGTGCCTCCTTCACTAGGGACCCGTGGGTGCCTCCTTCACTAGGGTCGGCTGGGTGCCTCCTTCACTAGGGTCGGCTGGGTGCCTCCTTCACTAGGTCGGCTCAGGGGCCTCCCTTCACTAAGGCCGGCTGGGTGCCTCCTTCACTAGGGCCAGCTGGGTGCCTCCTTCACTAGGCCGGCTGGGTGCCTCCTTCACTAGGGGCCAGCTGGGTGCCTCCCTTCACTAGGGCCGGCTGGGTGCCTCCCTTCACTAGGGCCGGCTGGGCCTCCCTTCACTAGGGGCCAGCTGGGTGCCTCCTTCACCAGGGGCCAGCTGGGTGCCCCTCCTTCACCAGGGGCCAGCTGGGTGCCTCCTTCACTAGGGCCAGCTGGGTGCCTCCTTCACTAGGGCCGGCCTGCTTGCCTCCTTCACTAGGAGCCAGCTGGGTGCCTCCTTCACTAGGGCCAGCTGGGTGCCTCCTTCACTAGGGTCGCTGGGTGCCTCCTTCACTAGGGCCAGCTGGGTGCCTCCTTCACTAGGGCCGCTGGTGCTCCTTCACTCAGGGCCGCTGGGTGCCTCCTTCTAGGGGCCAGCTGGTGCCTCCTTCACCTAGGGCCCAGCTGGGTGCCTCCTTCACTAGGGCCAGCTGGGTGCCTCCTTACTAGGGGCGCTGGGTGCCTCCTTCACTAGGGCAGCTGGGTGCCTCCTTCCCTGGGTCGCTGGGTGCCTCCTTCACTAGGGCCCAGCTGGGTGCCTCCTTCACTAAGGGCCGCTGGGTGCCTCCTTCACTAGGGCCAGCTGGGTGCCTCCTTTAAGGCCAGCTCGGTGCCTCCCTCACCAGGGCCGCTGGGTGCCTCCCTTCACTAGGGCCGCTGGGTGCCTCCTTCACTAGGGCCGTGGGTGCCTCCTTCACTAGGGTCCTGGGTGCCTCCTTCACTAAGGCGCTGGGTGCCTCCTTCACTAGGGCCAGCTGGGTGCCTCCCTTCACTAGGGGCCGGCTGGGTGCCTCCTTCTGGGGCCACTGGGTGCCTCCTTCACTAAGGCCAGCTGGTGCCTCCTTCACCTAGGGGCCGGCTGGGTGCCTCCTTCACTAGGGCCAGCTGGCCTCCTTCACTAGGGCCAGCTGGGTGCCTCCTTCACTAGAGTCGGCTGGGTCCTCCTTCACTAGGGCCAGCTGGGTGCCTCCTTCACTGGGCCAGGCTGGGTGCCTCCTTCACTAGGGCCAGCTGTGCCTCCTTCACTAGGGCCCGGCTGGGTGCCTCCTTCACTAGGGCCGGCTGGAGCCTCCTTCACTAGGGCAGCTGGGTGCCCTCCTTCACTAGGGCCGGCTGGGTGCCTCCCTTCACTAGGGCCAGCTGGGTGCCTCCTTCAAAGGGCCAGCTGGGTGCCTCCCTTCACTAGGGGCAGCTGGGTGCCTCCTTCACTAGGGCCAGCTGGGTGCCTCCTTCACTAGGGCCAGCTGGGTGCCTCCTTCACTGGGCCGCTGGGTGCCTCCTTCACTAGGGCGGCTGGGTGCCTCCTTCACTAGGGCCGGCTGGGTGCCTCCTTCACTAGGGCAGCTGGTGCCTCCTTCACTAGGGCCCGGCTGGGTGCTCCTTCACTAGGGCCAGCTGGGCCTCCTTCCCACTGGGCCAGCTGGGTGCCTCCTTATAGGGCCGCTGGGTGCCTCCTTCACTAAGGCCAGCTGGGTGCCTCCTTCAAAGGGCCAGCTGGGTGCCTCCTTCACTAGGGGCAGCTGGGTGCCTCCTTCCTAGGGCCAGCTGGGTGCCTCCTTCACTAGGGCAGCTGGGTGCCTCCTTCACTAGGGCAGCTGGTGCCTCTTCACCCTAGGTGCCCTCTCACTAACCCAGCCAGGTGCCTCCTTCACTAGGGCGGCTGGGTGCCTCCTTCACTAGGGGCCAGCTGGGTGCTCCTTCACTAGGGCCGCTGGGTGCCTCCTTCACTAGGCCAGCTGGGTGCCTTACTAGGGCAGCTGGTGCCTCCTTCACTAGGGCAGCTGGGTGCCTCCTTCCTGGGGCCACTGGGTGCCTCCTTCCTAGGGCCAGCGGGTGCCTCCTCAGGCAGCTGGGTGCCTCCTTCACTAGGGCCAGCTGGGTGCCTCCTTCACTAGGGCAACTGGTGCCTCCTTCTAACCCAGCTGGGTGCCTCCTTCACTAGGGCCAGCTGGGTGCCTCCTTCACCTAGGCAGTGGGTGCCTCCCTTCACTAGGGCCATGGGTGCCTCCTTCACTAGGGCAGCTGGGTGCTCTCACTAGGGCCAGCTGGGTGCCTCCTTCCTGGGCCAGC
This sequence comes from Homarus americanus, assembly GCF_018991925.1. Lineage (NCBI taxonomy): Eukaryota > Metazoa > Arthropoda > Malacostraca > Decapoda > Nephropidae > Homarus > Homarus americanus. The sequence goes on from NW_024712633.1 coordinate 27,860, forward strand.
TGGGTGCCTCCTCTAGGACCAGGCCTGGGTGCCTCCTTCACTAGGGCCCGGCTGGGTGCCTCCTTCACTAGGGCCAGCTGGGTGCCTCCTTCACCAGAGGCCAGCTGGGTGCCTCCTTCACTAGGCCAGCTGGTGCCTCCTTCACTAGGGCCAGCTGGGTGCCTCCTTCACTAGGGCCGCTGGGTGCCTCCCTTCACTAGGGCAGCTGGTGCCTCCTTCACTAGGGCCAGCTGGGTGCCTCCTTCACTAGGCAGCTGGGTGCCTCCTTCACTAGGGCCAGCTGGGCCTCCTTCACTAGGGCCAGCTGGTGCCTCCTTCACTAGGGCCCGGCTGGGTGCTCCTCCACTAGGGCCAGCTGGGTGCCTCCTTCAAAGGCCAGCTGGGTGCCTCCTTCACTGGGCCAGCTGGGTGCCTCCTTCACTAGGGCCAGCTGGGTGCCTCCTTCACTAGGGCCAGCTGGGTGCCTCCTTCCTAGGGCCAGCTGGGTGCCTCCTTCACTAGGGCAGCTGGGTGCCTCCTTCACTAGGGCCAGCTGGGTGCCTCCTTCACTAGGGCCGGCTGGGTGCCTCCTCCCTAGGGCCAGCTGGGTGCCTCCTTCACTAGGGCCAGCTGGGTGCCTCCTTCACTAGGGCAGCTGGGTGCCTCCTTCAAGGGCCAGCTGGGTGCCTCCCTTCACTAGGGCCAGCTGGGTGCCTCCTTCACTAGGGCAGCTGGGTGCCTCCTTCACTAGGGCCAGCTGGTGCCTCCTCCTTCACTGGGCAGCTGGTGCCTCCTTCACTAGGGCCAGCTGGGTGCCTCCTTCACTCAGGGCCGCTGGGTGCCTCCTTCACTAGGGCCAGCTGGGTGCCTCCTTCACTAGGGCCAGCTGGGTGCCTCCTTCACTAGGGCCAGCTGGGTGCCTCCTTCACTAGGGCCAGCTGGGCCTCCTTCCCCTAGGGCCGGCTGGGTGCCTCCTTCACTAGGGCCAGCTGGGTGTCCTTCACTAGGGCCAGCTGGGTGCCTCCTTCACTAGGGCCGGCTGGGTGCCCTCCTTCACTAGGGCGGCTGGGTGCCTCCTTCCCTGGGGCCCCGGCTGGGTGCCCCTCCTTCACTAGGGCCGGCTGGGTGCCTCCTTCAAGGCAGCTGGGTGCCTCCTTCCACTAGGGCAGCTGGTGCCTCCTTCACTAGGGCCAGCCTTGCCTCTCCTTCACTAGGGCCAGCTGGGTGCCTCCTTCACACAAGGGCCAGCTGGGTGCCTCCTTCACTAGGGCCAGCTGGGTGCCTCCTTCACTAGGGCCGGCTGGTGCCTCCTTCACTAGGGCCAGCTGGGTGCCTCCTTCACCAGGGGCCAGCTGGGTGCCTCCTTCACTAGGGCCAGCTGGGTGCCTCCTTCACTAGGGCCAGCTGGGTGCCTCCCCACTAGGGCCAGCTGGGTGCCTCCTTCACTAGGGCCCAGCTGGTGCCTCCTTCACCAGGCGCTGGGTGCCTCCTCACACTAGGGCCCGGCTGGGTGCCTCCTTCACTAGGGGCAGCTGGGTGCCTCCTTCACTAGGGCCAGCTGGGTGCCTCCCACCATAGGCCAGCTGGGTGCCTCCCTCACTAGGGGCCAGCTGGGTGCCTCCTTCACTAGGGCCAGCTGGGTGCCTCCTTCACTAGGGCCAGCTGGGTGCCTCCCTTCACTAGGGCCCGGCTGGTGCCTCCTTCACTGGGCCAGCTGGGTGCCTCCTTCACTAGGGCCAGCTGGTGCCTCCTTCACTAGGGCCAGCTGGGTGCCTCCCACTGGGGCAGCTGGGTGCCTCCTTCACTAGGGCCAGCTGGGTGCCTCCTTCACTAGGGCAGCTGGGTGCCTCCTTCACTAGGGCCATGGGTGCCTCCTTCACTAGGGCCAGCTGGGTGCCTCCTTCACTAGGGCAGCTGGGTGCCTCTTCACTAGGGCCAGCTGGGTGCTCCTTCACTAGGGCCAGCTGGGTGCTCCCTTACTGGCCGGCCTGGTGCCTCCTCACGAGGCCGGCTGGTGCCTCCTTCACAAGGCCAGCTGGGTGCCTCCTTCACGAGGGCCCGGCTGGGTGCCTCCTTCACGAGGCAGCTGGGTGCCTCCTTCAAGGGCCAGCTGGGTGCCTCCTTCACTAGGGCCAGCTGGGTGCCCCCTCCTTCACGAGGGCCAGCTGGGTGCCTCCTTCACTAGGGGCCAGCTGGGTGCCTCCTTCACGAGGGCCAGCTGGTGCCTCCTTCACTAGGGCCGGCTGGGTGCCTCATACCACCCACTGAGTGGCTATGCTGATAAATGTCAGAGCGTTATTGGTGGGTGTGTGGGATATGTGGATTTGCGGGCGGGTGACGGGCGGCGTGTTAGTGGCAACCATAACGACAATGGACCTCCATCATCCCCGACACACCCGCACGCCCATAAATCCCCAGCGAGGGTGTGGGCGGCATGGGAACTAACCCTACGCTGGGGCTTAATATAGGAGGGGAGGGTGGTAATGGTGTGGATGGGAGGAGGAGAATGGTGAAGGAAGGGGATGGGAGGGAAGGAGGTGAAGAAGGAGGGGAGGAAGGGAGGGAGGGATGGGGAGGAGGATTTTCGAGCTCGCTAAATCTGTCTCTCTAAGCTCCCCCATTACCGCTGGCGTCCTCAACACTGAACCATCCTCGCTCCCGACCCTGATACACAGCCTTCAGGACCGAACCCGACGATAAACTAATCCCCAACTCCAAAGCCCGGCCCCGGACCCCCACCTAGACCCTCACCCTAGGCCCTCACCCTAGACCCTCACCCTAGACCCTCACCTGGACCTCACCCCGGACCCTCACCCTGGGCCCTCACCCTGGACCTCACCCTAGACCCTCACACCTGACCTCACCTAGACCCTCACCCTGGACCTCACCCCGGACCCTCACCTGGGCCTCACCCTGGACCCTCACCCCGGACCTCACCCCTGGGCCACCTGGACCTCACCCTGAGCCCACCCCTGACCCTCACCCTAGACCCTCACCCTAGACCCCTCACCTAGACCCTCACCTGGACCCTCACCCCTGGACCCCTCACCTAGACCCTCACCCTGGACCCTCACCGGGCCCCTCACCCCGGACCCCACCTAGGCCTCACCCCTGGGCCCTCACCCTGGGCCTCACCCTGGACCCTCACCTGACCTGCTGGGCCTCACCTAGGCCTCACCCTGGACCCTCACCCTGGACCCACTCCTGGACCCTCACCTGGGCCCTCCCCTGGACCTCACGGACCCTCACCCTAGACCCTCACCCTGGACCCTCACCCTAGACCCCTCACCCCGGACCCTCACCTAGACCCCTCACCTGGACCCTCACCCTGGGCCTCACCCCTGGGCCCTCACCCTAGACCCTCACCCTGGACCCTCACCTGGACCCCTCACCTGACCCTCACCTGGACCCTCACCCCGGACCCTCACCCTAGACCCTCACCCTAGACCCTCACCCTGAACCCTCACCCTGGACCCTCACCCTAGACCCTCACCCTAGACCCTCACCTGGGCCTCACCCAGACCCTCACCCTGGGCCCTCACCCTGGACCCTCACCTGGAGCCCTCACCTGACCCTGGACCTCACCCTAGACCCTCACCCTAGACCTCACCTAGGCCTTCACCCGGACCCTCACCTGGACTCCACTGGGCCCTCACCCTAGACCCTCACCTAGACCCTCACCCTAGACCCTCACCCTGAACCCTCACCTGACCCTCACCCTGGACCTCACCCTGGACCCTCACCTAGACCCTCACCCTGGACCTCACCCTGGACCCCTCACCCTGACCCTCACCCCTGGACCCTCACCCTGGGCCTCACCTAGACCCCTCACCTAGACCCTCACCCTGGACCTCACCCTAGACCCTCACCCTGAGCCCTCACCTAGACCCACCCTCACCTAGACCCTCACCCTAGACCCTCACCTAGACCTCACCCTAGACCCTCACCTGGACCCTCACCTGGACCCCCACCCTGGACCCCTCACCCTAGACCTCACCTGAGCCACTCACCCTAGACCTCACCTGGACCCTCACCCTAGACCCTCACCCTGGGCCCTCACCCTGGACCTCACCCTGGACCCTCACCCTGGACCCTCACCCTGAGCCCTCACCTAGACCCTCACCTAGACCCTCACCCTGGACCTCACCTAGACCTCACCCTAGACCCTCACCCTAGACCCTCACCTGGACCCTCGCCTGACCTCACCCTGGACCCTCACCCTAGACCCTCACCTTGGACCCTCCTCCTGGACCTCACCTGGACCTCACCTAGACCCTCACTGGACCTCACCTGGGCCTCACCTGGACCCTCACCCTGGACCCTCACCTAGACCCTCACCCTAGACCCTCACCCTAGACCTCACCCTAGACCCTCATCCTGGACCTCACCTGGACCTCCTTCAGACCCTCACGGGCCCTCACCTAGACCCTCATCCTAGACCCTCACCCTAGACCCTCACCCTGGGCCCTCACTCTGGGCCTCACCTGGACCCTCACCTAGACCCTCACCCCAGACCCTCACCCTAGACCCTCACTCTTGACCTCACCTAGACCCTCACCCTAGACCTCACCCTGGGCCTCACCCTGGACCTTCACCTGGACCTCACCTGGACCCTCATCCTGGACCCCTCACCCTGGACCCTCCCCTAGACCCTCATCCTGAGCCCTCACCTGGGCCACCTCACTCTGGAGCCTCACCCCTGGACCTCACCCTAGACCCTCACCTGGACCTCACCCCTGGAGCCCTCACCTGGACCCTCACCCCTGGACCCTCACCTGGACCCTCATCCTGGACCTCACCCTGGACCCTCTCTAGACCCCTCATCCTAGACCCACACCCTAGACCCTCACCTAGACCTCACCTTGACCCATGCCCTAGACCCTCACCCTGGGCCTCACCCTAGACCCTCACCCCTGGGCCTCACCCAGACCCTCACTAGACCCTCACTCCCTTGACCTCACCCTAGACCTCACCCTGGACCCCACCTGGGCCCTCACCTGGACCTCACCCTGGACCCCTCACCTTGGGCCCACTCACCCTGGACCTCACCCTAGGCCCTCACCCTGGGCCCCTCACTCCTAGACCTCACCCTAGACCCTCACCCTAGACCCTCACCCTGGACCTCACCCTAGACCCTCACCTAGACCCTCACCTGGAGCCCTCACCCTGGAGCCCTCACCCTAGACCCTCACTAGACCCTCACCTAGACCTCACCTAGACCCTCACCTTCCTCCTATATCATCACCATTGTCATACTTGTCACAGCCTCGTTGTTTGCCGCCCATAAATTGTTCCCCGATATGATGGTGCAGCGCCCTACCACGACTACTACCACCACTGCTACTACCACCACTACTACCACCGCTACTATTACCACCCTACTACCACCACTACTACCATCACTACTACCACCACTACTACTACTACCACCACTACTACTACCACCCTACTACCACCACTACTATTACCACCATACTACCACCACTGCTACTGCCACCACTACTACCACCCTACTACTACCACCACCACTACTACCATTTCCATACCACCACGACTACTACCACCACTACTACCACCACCAGTACTACCACCACTACTATTACCACCACTACTACTACCTACTACTACTACCACCACCACTACTACCACCACTTTACTACCACCACGACTACTACCACCACTACTACCACCACCTTACTACCACCACTACTACCACCACTACTACTACCACCACTACTACCACCACTACTGCCACCACGCTACTACCACCACGACTACTACCACCACTACTGCCACCACTACTACCACCACTACTACTACCACCACTACTACTACCACCACCACTCTACCACCCGACTACTACCGCCACTACTACCACCACCAGTGCTACCACCACTACTATTACCACCACTACTACTACCACCACTACTACCACCACTACTACCACCACGACTACTACTACCTGACTACTACCGCCTGCTGCCACCACCAGTGCTGCCACCACTACTACCACCACTACTACTGCCACCACTACTGCACACCACTGCCACCACGACTACTACCACCACTGCCACTACTACCACCACTACTACCGCCACTACCACTACCGCACTACTATTACCACCACTACTACCACCACTACTGCTACCACCACCACTACTACCACCACTACTGCTACCACTGCACACCACCACTACTACCACCACTACTGCCACCACTACTACTACTACCACTGCTACTACCACCACTACTACCACCTACTACTACCACCACTACTACTGCACCACCACTACTACCACCACGACTACTACCACCACTACTACCCACTACTACTACCACCACTACTACTACCACCACTACTACCACCACTACTACTACCACTACTACCACCACTACCACCACTACTGCCACCTGCTACTACTACCACCATCTGCCACCACTACCACCACTGCTACTACCACACTACTACTACCACCACTACTACCACCACGACTACTACCACCACTACTACCACCACCAGTACTACCACCACTACTATTACCACCACTACTCTCACCACTACTACTACCACCACCACTACTACCGACTACTACCACCACGACTACTACCACCACTACTACTACCACCACTACTACCACCACTACTACCACCACTACTACTACTACCACTACTACTACCACCACTACTACCACCACTACTACTACCACCACTGCTACTACACCACTACTACCACCGACTACCACCACCACTACTACTACCACTGCTACCACCACTACTACTACCACCACCACTACTACCTACTACTACTACCACTACTACCACCACTACTACCACCACTACTACCACCTACTACTACTACCACCAGTTCCTACCACCACCACTACTACCACCACTACTGCTCCACCACTACTACTACCACCGACTACTACCACCACTACTACTACCACCACCACTACTACCACCACTACTATTACCACCACTACTACCACCACTGCTACTACCACCACTACTACTACCACCACCACTACTACCACTTCACCACCGACTACTACCACCACTACTACCACCACCACTCACTCCACCACGACCACTACCACCACTACTACTACCACCACTACTACCACCACTACTACTACCACTACTACCACCACCACTACTACCATCACTACCACCGACTACTACCACCACTACTACTACTACCACGACCACTACCACTACTACTACCACCACCACTACCACCGCTACTACTACCACCACTACTACCCTGCTACCACCACTACTACCATCACTACTACCACCACTACTACCACTACTACTACCACCTACTACATCACTACTCACCACCACCACTACCACCACTACTGCCACCACGACTACTACCACCACAACTACCATCGCCACTTGCCTGCTACTACTGCCACCCACTACTACCACCATTAGCACTTCTACCACCTCCACTGCTACCACCATTACTACTATCGCCACTACTACCATCACTACTACCACCATACTACCACCATTAACACCACTACCACCACTACCACCACCACTACTCCACCATTAACACCACTCCACCACTGCTGCACCACGACTACTACTACCACAACTGCCTGCACCACTACCACCACCACTACTCCACCACTACTACCACCATTAACACCACTACCACCACTACTACTCCACATATCAGAAGCGCTCAACACACTGACCTTTCGACTCTCACTGACCATACCACGGCCTCATCTGCAAATTTGGTAGGCTTCTACACCATCCCCGACACCCTTTACTACCACCTGAGATCCTGTCCCAGGAGTAGCTGTCGACACCACAACCGCATCCAGCCCATACGTGCAGACTGATCTGGCTATAAGACAGCCCAGTCCCAACCATTGTAAAATTATCAATAACATGTAATAAATCAGTGTATTCACTCCCAGTAAACACTGCTCCCTACACTGTCACTATGTTGAAATGAACTGTAGTTTGAGCTGATCCCCATCTAAGTTACTATATGTCTTATTTGTGTCACTTATGTCACTTGTATATTATTGTATTGTAACCATTCCCCAAATATGTAACTATATTTTCAGCCTTCGGCTGCCAAGCTCTTCAATAAACCGTTAGTATTATTATTATTATTATTACTATCACCACTCCACTACCACACTACACCCATTAACACTACCACCACTACTACCACCATTAACACCACTACCACCACTACTACTACCACCACTACCACCACCACTACTACCACCACTACTACCTCCACTACTACCACCACTACTACTACCACTACTACCACCACTACTACCACCATTAACACCATACCACCACTACTAGTACCACTATTACTGCCACCACTACTCCACCACCACCCACTACTTACCACCACTACTACCACCACTACTACCACCATTAACACCACTACCACCACTACTACCACTACTACCATGTTACCACTACCACCTACCACCACCACTACTGCCATCACCACTGCCACCACCACCACTACTACTGCCACCACCACTACGCACCACTACTACTGCCACCACTACTACTACCACCGCTACTCACTACCGCCACTGCCATTGCTACTACCACCACTACTGCCACCACTACTACTACCACCATTACTACTACTACCACTACTACCAACGTGCAGCCACTACCACCACACTCACTACCAACATTAACACCACTACCACTACGACTACCACACGACTACCACCACTACTACCACCACTGCTACCACCACTACTACCCACCACCACCTACTACCAACATTAACACCACTACCACCACTACCACCACCACTACTACCACCACTACTACCACCACTACCACTACTACCAACATTAACACCTTTACCACCACCACTACCACCACTACCACTACTACCACGCATACATTAACACCACTACTACCACCACTACTACCACCATTACCACTACTACCAACATTAACACCACTACTACCACCACCACCACAACATTAACACCACAACTACCACCACTACTATAATCACTGCCGCCACTTTTTCCACCATACTTTTCTTTTTCATTAAATGGCCTCCAGCCTCCCCCAATGTACACCTTCACCGCCATTTTATTACCTTAATATTAAATATCCTAATACATAAGTAGCTATCCTGGCTGTGTTGAGTTAGTTGAGCCACAGATCTATGCGGCGTTCAGTGACTGTTGCCTCATAGTCAATATCTGCAGCAGTTGTCGACTTTGGGGCCGATGCTCTCGTTCCTCTGATGTCGAAGAGGTCGCTTCCGCGTCCAGAATCCTCGAGCACTGACGTCAACACGGGCTTTGTTGGATGTGTTTGAAGTCCTATGTTGGAAAATCTCACCGTCCAATGGAAGAGGTCGGTTCTACTCTGACTTCACGGCAGATTTCCTTCAGCTATTTTGCTGTGAGATCCCTACTTCGTATGCCTCATGCATGAAACCCCCTTTCTTGTACCATGGTCGGTTATAGGAAGAGCCACACACGCAATGAGAGGGCAAACCTTCTACTGGCCAACCATACCTTAGAGCATTGGCATCTGTAGGCTCGTGTTTGTGAGACTGAATCCATTTGTCCTTATCGGTAACGTAGTTAACCAGTTCGAGGCGCACACCTCCTCTGCTATAGCTATTTTTTTTTCCAAATTTTCTGGTACTTCCAGCAACAGTTGCTGCAACTTATTACTTTGGCTGTGCTGTCGTTCTGTCGTAATGGACCTTCGAATCTTGTTTACTTCACTGGTATCCACCTCCCCTGTTGCGTTCTGAGCTATTATGTGGTCCATGAGGGCTGCCGTGAGATTAACTGAGTTTTGATGTTCGGTGGCAGCAATCTCTTCTGGAATGGTCAATGCCATTCCTCCCAGCCTCGGTGGTAGTGCAAGGAGTGTTTCACTTATTTAGGGATGAAATTTGCATGGCATGGGGTGGGTGGGTCGTTTAACATGGGGTCGGTGTGTCGTTTAACATGGGTGGTGGGTCGTTAACATGGGTGGGTGGGTCGTTGTAAGGTGCGTGGGTCATTTAAATGGGTTGGGTTGTTATATAGGGGTGTTTAGGTCCTTTGACATGGGGTGGGTGGGTCGTTTAACATGGGTGGGTGGGTCGTTAACATGGGGTGGTGGGTGGTGGTCGTTGAGCGTGGGTGGGTCGTTTAACGTGGGGTGGGTGGGTCGTTAACTATGGGGGTGGGTGGGTCGTTTGGCATGGGGGTGGTGGATGGGTCGTTAACATGGGGTGGGTGGGTGGGTCGTTTAACATGGGGTGGGTGGGTCGTTTAACATGGGGTGGGTGGGTTGTTTAACATGGGGTGGGTGGTCGTTTAATGGGGTGGGTGGGTTGTTGTTTAACATGGGGTGGGTGGGTCGTTAACTGATATGGGGTGGGTGGGTCGTTTGATAATGGTGGGTGGGTCTTGCATGGGGTGGGTGGGTCGTTTAACATGGGGTGCGTGGGTCATTTAACATGGGGTGGGCGGGTCGTTTAACATTGGGTGGGTCCTTTTGGCATGGGGTCGGTGGGTCGTTTAACATGGGGTGGGTGGGTCGTTAACATAGGTGGGTGGGTCGTTATAGGGTGGGTGGGTCCTTTTGGCATGGGATCGGTGGGTCGTTTAAATGGGGTGGGTGGGTCGTTTGGCATGGGGTTGGGTGGGTCGTTTGGCATGGGGTGGGTGGGTCGTTTTATGGGTGGGTGGGTCGTTTAACATGGGGTGGGTGGGTGTGCCATACAGGGTGGGTGGTTGTTTAACTATGGGGTGGGTGGGTCGTTTAACATGGGGTGGGTGGGTCGTTTAACATGGGGTGGGTGGGTCGTTAACATGGGGTGGGTGGGTCGTTTAACATGGAGTTGGGTGGGTCGTTTAACATGGGTTGGGTGGGTCGTTTAACATGGGGTGGGTGGGTCGTTTAACATGGGGTGGGTGGGTCGTTTAACATGGGGTGGGTGGCTTGTTTTAAATGGTGGGTGGGTCGTTTAACATGGGGTGGGTGGGTCGTTAACACTGGGGTGGGTGGGTCGTTAACATGGGGTGGGTGGGTCGTTTAACATGGGGTGGGTGGGTTCATTACATGGGTTGGGTGGGTCGTTTAACATGGGGTGGGTGGGTCGTTTAACATGGGGTGGGTGGTTCGTTTAACATGGGGTGGGTGGTTCGTTTAACATGGGGTGGGTGGTTTGTTTAACATGGGGTGGGTGGTTCGTTTAACATGGGGTGGGTGGGTCGTTAACATGGGTTGGGTGGGTCGTTTAACATGGGGTGGGTGGGTCGTTAACATGGGGTGGGTGGGTCGTTAACATGGGTTGGGTGGGTCGTTTAACATGGGGGGTGTTAACATGGGGTGGGTCGTTAACATGGGTGGGTGGGTCGTTTAACATGGGGTGGTGGGTCGTTTAACATGGGGTGGGTGGGTCGTTAACATGGGGTGGGTGGGTCGTTTAACATGGGTTGGGTGGGTCGTTTAACAAGCTCTCATTACTGAAAGGAAAGAAACAGTGATTGAACGTACAAATTATATAGTTCAGCAGGAACAACGCCTGAATAGGTCTCGACCTACGGTGGTAAGGATGTGTGTGTGTGTGTGTGTGTGTGTGCACCACATATATCTCGCTACCCTCGCCGCCGACCACCCAGAGTAATTTACACCTGTTGACCTTCCTGAGTCGTCCACTACTGAACCTTCCACCACTACTGAACCTTCCACCACCACCACCACTACTGAACCCTTCCACACCACTACTGAACCCTTCCACCACTACTGAACCCTTCACACCACTACTGAACCCTTCACACCACCTGAACCCTTCACACTACTGAACCCTTCCACACCACTACTGAACCCTTCACCACTACTGAACCCTTCACACCACTACTGAACCTTCACACCACTACTGAACCCTTCACACCACTACTGAACCCTTCCACCACCACCACCACTACTGAACCCTTCACCACTACTGAACCCTTCCACCACTACTGTACCTTCCACCACTACTGAACCCTTCACACCACTACTGAACCCTTCACCACTACTGAACCCTTCACACCACTACTGAACCCTTCCACCACCACTACTGAACCCTTCACACCACTACTGAACCCTTCCACCACTACTGAACCCTTCCACCACCACCACCACTACTGGACATACCACTACTGAACCCTTCCACCACTACTGAACCCTTCCACCACTACTGTACCCTTCCACCACTACTGAACCCTTCACACCACTACTGGAACCCTTCACCCACTACTGAACCCTTCACACCACTAGAACCCTTCACACCACTACTGAACCCTTCACACCACTACTGAACCCTACCACTACTGACCTTCACACCACTACTGACCCTTCACACCTACTGTACCTTCACACCACTACTGAACCTTCACACCACTACTGAACCTTCCACCACTACTGAACCCCACCACCACCACTACTGAACCCTTCACACCACTACTGAACCCTTCACACCACTACTGAACCCTTCACACCACTACTGAACCCTCACCACCACACTACTGAACCCTTCACCACTACTGACCCTACACTACTGAACCCTTCCACCACCACTACTGAACCCTTCCACCACCACCACTACTGAACCCCCCACCACCACCACTACTGAACCTTCCACCACTACTGAACCCTTCACACCACACTACTGACCCTTCACCACTACTGAACCCTTCCACCACTACTGAACCCTTCCACTACTGAACCCTTCCACCACTACTGAACCCTTCCACCACTACTGACCTTCCACCACCACCACCACCAGCTGTGCTGGTGACAGCTTCTACAACTTAAACACTGGGTCATGCAGCTCGTTAACTTAGGATGTGGTTGTTGTGTTGGTGAAAGCTTCTACACCTTAAACACTGGGTCATGCAGCTCGTTAACTCAGGGTGTTGTTGTGTTGGTGACAGCTTCTACACCTTAAACACTGGGTCATGCAGCTCGTTAACTTAGGGTGTGGTTGTTGTGTTGGTGACAGCTTCTTCACCTTAAACAAATTCACGCCTAGGTGGCCCTTGGGTCGGCCATCCTCGTTACACGCGAGTCAACCATTAATTAATTAATTATCTGGGTTTAGAAATAGAGTAGTGGAACAAGTTACCAAATATCATCATTAACTCTCATACGCTGGCTAGCTTCAAACACAGGGTGGTTTGATATACAGTATGAGCGATAGGGGTTGAGTGTAAACGGGACTGACCAATAGACCCACTGCAGTGTCCACCATTCTTATGTTCTACTGACCTGACTGACGCTGTTTTCCTCTGGTGAGGAATTGTGTTCGTTTTTTTTTGTTTTTTCTCGCGGTTTAAGCAAACATTCTGGTCATGTTTCAGGGCCGAGCTCTCATGTGGTCTCTCTCTCTCTCTCTCTCTCTCTCTCTCTCTCTCTCTCTCTCTCTCCTCGTCAACGGAACTACATTAGCGGGATGAGGAGTAACATTGGTGTTCAGTGACCCGTGTCTGCCTTGCCCTCAGCCCTACACGCTCAAAAGTTCGATGCCAGGAATCACACTTGGCGGAGCACCAATGGCGTCTCTCTGCTGAGCCTCCCACGACCACCACTTGGGTAGATTACACACCCAAGGTACACACCTTCTGTGTGTGTGTGTTTAAACTTTTGCTTGGCGATGGGTTTGTTTGGGTCACGTTAATTAAGCTACGTTAGGTTATGTTAGGGTGTCTAATCATCAGGTCGTCTCTGTGTACCAATTACTAACAACTGCAGGTGTCAGCTA
>NW_024712634.1:0-2048 GCF_018991925.1 Homarus americanus
TACAACTCCGACACTCACCGTGCCTCTCACACTCCCATTACACTGACACTCCCAGGCTGCTCCTCAACGACACTCTCAGGTACATCTCTGACCTCCCAGGTACCTCAGTGGCCTCAGCACTCCTGGTGCACCTCCCAGCCTCCCAGGTGCACCTCCCCAGCCTCCCAGGTACCTCTGACCTCCTAGGTGCTCCTCTGTCACTCCCTGATACACACCTCCATTGCTTCCCAGGGTGCCTTTGTGCTCCCAGGCTTGCTGACACTGTCGGTGCCTCAAACCAACCAGGTGCACTCCAACCTCCCAAGTACCACACTTCTGCACTCCCACACCTCGCTCCCAGGTACCCAACCTCCCGCCACCTCTGACCTCCCAGGTACCTCTGGCTTTCCCAGGTACACCTCACACTCCCAGGTACATCTCTGGCTTGCTCCCAGGTACACCTCTCACACTCCCAAGTACACCTCTGACACTCCCTGGTACACCTCCGACACTGCCAGGTACATCTCCGACACTCCCAGGTACACTTCTTACACTCCCAAGTACACCTCTGACACTCCCAGGTACACCACAGACACTCCCAGGTACACTTCTCACACTCCCAGGTACACCTCCGACACTCCCAAGTACACCTCTGACACTTTCAGGTACATCTCTGACACTCCCAGGCACACCTCTGACACTCCCAGGTGCACCTTTGACACTCCCATGTACTCCACTGACATTCCGTGGTACACATCTCATACTCCCAGGTACACCGCTGACACTGCCAGGTACACCTCCGACACTCCCAGGTACACCTCCGACACTCCCAGGTACACTTCTGTGCCTCCCAGAGTACACCTCCCCAGCACTCCCAGGTACACCCCTGACACTACCAGGTACACCTCTGATACTCCCGGGTACTCCTCTGACACTCCCAGGTACTCCTCTGACACTCCCAGGTACACCTCTGACACTCCCAGGTACACCGCTGACACTCCCAGGTACTCCTCTGACACTCCCAGGTACTCCTCTGACACTCCCAGGTACATCTCTGACACTCCCAGGTACGCCCCTGACACGCCCACTTACACCTCCGACCCTCCCAGTTACACCCCTGACACTCCCAGGTACTCCTCTGACTCTCCCGGGTACAGCTTTGACACTCCCAGGTACACATCTGACACTCCCAGGTACACATCTGACACTCCCAGGTGCACCTCTGATACTCCCAGGTAGACCTCTGACACCTCCAGGTTCACCTTTGACACTCCCAGGTACACCAATGACACTCCCAGGTACACCTCTGACACTCCCAGGTACACCTCTGACACTCCCAGGTACACCTCTCACCTCCCAGGTACCTCTTCCTCCCAGGTACACCTCGGAACCTCCCAGTGCCTCTCACACTCCCAGGTACACCTCTGTCACTCCCAGGTACTCCTGTTACAGTCCCTGGTATTTCTCTGACACTCCCAGGTACTCCTCTGCCACTCCCAGGTACACCTCAGACACTCCCAGGTACACCCCTGACATTCCCAGGTACACCCCTGACACTCCCAGGTACACCCCTGACATTGCCAGGTACACCTCTGACACTCCCAGGTACACCTGTGACACTCCCAGGTACACGTCCGATACCCCCAGGTACACTTTTGACATTCCCAGGTACTCCACTGACACTCTCAGGTACACCTCAGACACTCCCAGGTACACCTCAGACATTCCCAGGTACACCTCAGACACTCCCAGCAACATCTCTGACACTCCCAGGTACACCTCTGCCACTCCCAGGTACACCTCTGACACTCCCAGGTACACCTCAGACACTCCCAGGTAGTCCAATGACACTCCCTGGTACACCTCTGATACTCCCAGGTACACCTCTGATACTCCCAGGTACACCTCTGACACATCGAGGTTCACCTTTGACATTCCCAGGTACAGCTCCAATACTCCCAGTACACCTCTGACACTCCCAGGTACACCACTGACACTCCCAGGTACTCCCCTGACACTCCCGGGTACAGCTTTGACACTCCCAGGTACACCTCCGACACTCCCAGGTA
>NW_024712635.1:0-8091 GCF_018991925.1 Homarus americanus
TACACCTCTGACACTCAGGTACACTGACGACACTCCCAGGCACACCTCTGACATTCCATGTGCCTCTGACACCTCCAGGCACACCCCTGACACCCCAGGTACACCTCAGACACCCCAGGCACACCTCTGACACCCCAGGCACACCACCCTGACACTCCCAGGCACACCCTGACACTCCAAGGTACACCTCTGACACCCCAGTACACTCCGACAATCCCAGGATCAATCCCCACCCCAGGCACACCTCTGACACTCTCCAGGTACACCCCTGACACTCCCAGGCACACCTCTGACACTCCACAGGTACACCCTGACACTCCCAGGTACACCTCCTGACACCCCAGGCCACCCTGACACTCTCCAGGTACACCCCCACACTCCCCAGGCACACCTCATGACACCCCAGGCACACTCTGACACTCCCAGGTACACCTCTGACACTCCACAGGCACACCTCCTGACACTCCAGGCACACCTCAGACACTCCAGGTACACCCTGACACTCCCAGGTACACCTCTGACACTCCCAAGTACACCTCTGACACCCCAAGGTACACCTCTAGACACCCCAGGCACACCACGACACTCCCAGGCACACCTCTGACACTCCCAGGCACACCCTGACACCCCAGGTACCCTCTGACACTCCCAGGCACACCTCTGACACCCAGGCACACCCTTACACTTGGTACTCCCTGACACCCCAGGCACACCTCAGACACCCTATGCACACCTCAAACACCCAGGTACACCCTCTGACACCCCAGGTACACCTCTGACACCCCAGGTACACCTCTGACACTCCCAGGCAAAACTCCTGACACTCCCAGGCACACCCCTGACACCCCAGGTACACCCTCAGACACTCCCAGGCACACCCTGACACCCCAGGCACACCACCCCAGGCACACCCCTGACACTCCCAGGTACACACTCTGACACTCCCAGGCACACCTCTGACACTCCCAGGCACACCTCAGATAATCCCAGGTACACCTCTGACACTTCCAAGTGCCACCCTGACACCTCCAGTACACCTCTGGCACCCCAGGCACACCACTGACACTCCCAGGTACACCTCTGACACCCGGTACACCTCTGACACTTCCAGATACACCTCTGACACTCCCAGGTACACCAATGACACTACCAGTTACACCTCTCACTCCCAGGCACACCTCCGACACTCCCAGGTACACCTCCGATACCCCAGGTACACCTCAGACACCTCTGGTTCACCCTCTGACACTCCCTGGTTCACCTCTAACACTCCCTGGTACACCTCTGACACCCCAAGGCACCTCTTACACCAGTGCACACATCCGACACCCACACCTTGACACTCCCAGGCACACCTCTGGACACCCTAGGTACCCTCCTCTGACACCCCTGCACACCTCTGACACCCAGGCACACCTCTACACTCCTGGTTCTCCTGACACCCCAGGCACACCCCAGACACCTGGCACACCTCAGACACTCCCAGGCACACCTCAGACACCCCAGTTACATCTCTGACACTCCCCAGGCACACCTCAGACACTCCCAGGTACACCCTCAGACACTCCCAGGTAAACCCCTGACATTCCCAGTACACCCCACACTCCCAGGTACCCTCTGACACTCCCAGGTACCCCTCCCGACACTCCCAGGCACACCTCTGACACCCCAGGCACACCCCTGACACTCCAGGTACCACTCTGACACTCCCCAGGCACTCTCAGACACTCCCAGGTACACCCTCAGACACACCTAGGCACACCTGACACCCCAGGTACATCTGACACTCCCCAGGCACACCTCTGACACCCCAGGCAAACCTCTGACATTCCCAGGCACACCTGACACTCCAGTACCCTTTGACACTGCCAGGCACACCCCAGACACTGCCAGGTACACCCTCAGACACTCCCAGGTACAGCCCAGACACTCCCCAGGCACACCTCAGACACCCCAGGTGCACCTGTGACACTCCCCAAGTGCACCTCTGACACCCAGGCACACCCTCTGACACCCAAGGTACACCTCTGACACCTGAAGGTACACCCATGGACACTCCCAGGTACACCGCTGACACTGCCAGATACACCTCTGACACTCCATGCACACCCCTCAGACACTTCCAGGCACACCCCAGACACTCCCCAGGCACACCTCAGACACCCCAGGCACCCTGACACTCCCAGATACACCGCTGTCACTACCAGGCACACCTGACACTCCCAGTTACACCCCTGATACTCCCAGGCACACCTCTGACAATCCCAGGTACACCTCTGACAATCCCAGGTACACCTGAGGCACCCTAGGCACACCTCTGACACTTCCAGGCACACCCCTGACACTTCCAGGCACACCTCTGACACTACAGGTACACCAATGACACCCCAGGTACACCACTGACAATCCCAGGTACACTCTTCGACACTCCCAGGCATTCCTCTGACACCCCAGGCACACCTCTGACACTAGGTGCACGATGACACTGCAAGATACACCTCTGACATCCTGCATGCACACCTCAGACACTCCCAGGTACACCTCTGACACTTCCAGGTACACCCCTGACACTTCCAGGCACACCTCTGACACTCCCCAGGCACACCTCTGATAGTCGCAGGTACTACTCTGACACCCCAGGCACACCAGACACCCCAGGCACACCTCAGACACTCCCAGGTACACCCCAGACACTCCCAGGTACATCTCTGACACTCCCAGGTACACCCTCTGACACTCCCAGGTAAACCCACATTCCCCAGGTACACCCTGACACTCCCAGGTACTCCTCTGACACTGCCAGGTACACCCACACACTGCCAGGTACACCTCTCAGACACCCCCAGGTACACCACTGACAATCCCACGTACACCTCTGACACTCTCAGGAACACCTCTGACACTCCCCAGGTACACCTCTGACACTCCCCAGGTACACCTCTGACACTCCCAGGTACACTCCTCTGACACTCCAGGTACACCTCTGATACGCCCAGGCATACCTCTGACACTCCAGGTATTCCTGACACTCCCAGGTATTCCTCGACACTCCCAGGTACACCTCTGACATTCCATGTACACCTCAGACACTCCCCAGGTACACCGCTGACACTCCAGGCACACCTCTGACAATCCCAGGTACACCCCAGACAATCCCAGGCACACCTCTGACACTTCCAGGCACACCCCTGACACCCACACCAATGATAATCCCAGGCACACCGACACTCCCCAGGCACACCGCTGACACCTGCCAGGTACACCCCAGACACCCCAGGCACACCCACAGACACCCTGTTAGCCCAGACACTCCCAGTAACACCAGACACTCCCAGGTGCACCTTGACACTTCCAAGTGCACCTCTGACACTCCCAGGCACACCTCTGACACTCCCAGGCACACCCGACACTCCCAGGTACACCTCTGACACTCCCAGGTACACCAATGACACATCCAGGTAAACCTCTGAGACTTCCAAAACACCTCTGACACTCCCAGGTACACCCGATACTCACAGGTACACCTCCGATACTAGCAGGTACACCTCAGACACTCCCTGGTTCACCTTTGACACTTCCAGATACACCCCTGATACTCCCAGGTACACCACATGATACTACCAGGTACACCTCTGACACCCCAGGTACACCTCCGATACTCCAGGTACACTCCATAATTCCCAGGTACACCTCAGACACTCCCTGACACACCTCTGACACCCCAGGTACACCTCACACTCCCTGGTTCTCCCCTGACACCCCAGGCACACCTCTGACACTCCCAGGCACACTTACACACTCCCAGGTACACCTCTGAAAATCCCAGGTACACCTCTGACACTCCCAGTTACACCTCCGACACTCCCAGTTACACCCCTGACACTCCGGTACACTGACACTCCCAGGCACACCTCTGATACTCCCAGGTACACCTCTGACACTTCCGGATACACCCCTGACACTCCCAGGTACACCAATCACTCCCAAGTACAACTCTGACACTCCCAGGCACACCACTGACACCACCAGGTACACCTCTGACACTCCCAGGAACAGCTCCAGACACTCCCAGGTACACCTCAGACCTCCCAGGTGCACCTGTGACACTCCCAAGTGCACCTCTGACACTCCAGGCACACCTCTGACACTCCAAGGTACACCTCTGACACTCGAAGGTACACCGCGGACACTCCCAGGTACACCGCTGACACTGCCAGATACACCTCTGACACTCCATGTACACCTCAGACACTTCCAGGTACACCTCCAGACACTCCCAGGTACACCTCAGACACTCCCAGGCTCTGACACTCCCAGATACACCGCTGTCACTACCAGGTACACCTGACACTCCCAGTTACACCTGATACTCCCAGGTACACCTCTGACAATCCCAGGTACACCTCTGACAATCCCAGGTACACCTGAGGCACTCCTAGGTACACCTCTGACACTTCCAGGTACACCCTGACACTTCAGGTACCTCTGACACTCCACAGGTACAATGACACTCCCAGGTACACCACTGACAATCCCAGGTACACCTCTGACACTCCAGGTATTCCTCTGACACTCCCAGGTACACCTCTGACACTCCCAGGTACACCGATGACATAGATACACTCTGACTTCCATGTACCTCAGACACTCCCAGGTACACCTCTGACACTTCCAGGTACACCCCTGACACTTCCAGGTACACCTCTGACACTCCAGGTACACCTCTGATAGTCACAGGTACTACTCTGACACTCCCAGAGTACCTCAGACACTCCAGGTACACCTCAGACACTCCAGGTACACCTCAGACACTCCCAGGTACACATCTCTGACACTCCCAGGTACACCTCTGACACTCCCAGGTAAACCTCTGACATTCCAGGTACACCCGTGACACTCCCAGGTACTCCTCTGACACTGCCAGGTACACCTCAGACACTGCCAGGTACCTCAGACACTCCCAGGTACACCAACAATCAGGTACACCTCCTCTCAGGAACACCTCTGACACTCCCAGGTACACCTCTGACACTCCCAAGTGCACCTCTGACACTCCCAGGTACACCTCTGACACTCCCAGGTACACCTCTAGTACCCAGGTATACCTCTGACCTCAGGTATTCCTCTGACACTCCCAGGTATTCCTCTGACACTCCAGGTACACCTCTGACATTCCATGTACACCTCAGACACTCCAGGTACACCCTGACACTCCCAGGTACACCTCTGACAATCCAGGTACACCTCAGACAATCCCAGGTACACCTCTGACACTTCCAGGTACCTGACACTTCCAGGTACACCAATGATACTACCAGGTACACCTGACACTCCCAGTTACACCTACGCCCCAGTACACCTCTGACATCCCAGGTACACCTCTGACAATCCAGGTACACCTGAGGCACTCCCTAGGTACACCTCTGACACTTCCAGGTACACCCACTTCCAGGTACACCTCTGCACTCACAGGTACACCAATGACCTCCCAGGTACACCACCCACAATCCCAGGTACACCTCCTGACACTCCCAGGTATTCCTCTGACACTCCCAGGTACACCTCTGACACTCCCAGGTACACCGATGACACTGCAAGATACACCTCTGACATTCCATGTACACCTCAGACACTCCAGGTACACCTCTGACACTTCCAGGTACACCTGACACTTCCAGGTACACCCTGACACTCCCAGGTACACCTCTGATAGTCGCAGGTACTACTCTGACACTCCAGGTACACCTCAGACACTCCCAGGTACACCTCAGACACTCCAGGTACATCTCTGACACTCCCAGGTACACCTCTGACACTCCCAGGTAAACCTCCTGACATTCCCAGGTACACCCGTGACACTCCCAGGTACTCCTCTGACCTGCCAGGTACACCTCAGACACTGCCAGGTACACCTCAGACACTCCCAGGTACACCACTGACAATCCCAGGTACACCTCTGACACTCTCAGGAACACCTCCCACTCCCAGGTACACCTCCTCCCAGGTACACCTCTGACACTCCCAGGTACACCTCTGACACTCCAGGCACACCTCTGATACGCCCAGGTATACCTCTGACACTCCCAGGTATTCCTCTGACACTCAGGTATTCTCTGACACTCCAGGTACACCTCTGTTCCATGTACACCTCAGACACTCCCAGGTACACCTGTGCTCTGACAATCCCAGGTACACCTCAGACAATCCCAGGTACACCTCTGACACTTCCAGGTACACCCCTGACACTTCCAGGTACACCAATGATACTCCCAGGTACACGCTGACACTCCCAGGTACACAGCCTGCCAGGTACACTTCAGACACTGCCAGGTACACCTCAGACACTCCAGGTATAGCTCAGACACTCCCAGTAACACCTCAGACACTCCCAGGTGCACCTGTGACACTTCCAAGTGCACCTCTGACACTCCCAGGCACCTCTGACCCTCCAGGTACACCTCCGACACTCCCAGGTACCTCTGACACTCAGGTACAATGACACATCCAGGTAAACCTCTGAGACTTCCAAGAACACCTCTGACACTCCCAGATCTTCAAATTTCTGGTACACCTCCGATACTAGCAGGTACACCTCAGACACTCCTGGTTCACCTTGACACTTCAGATACACCTCTGATACTCCCAGGTACACCAATGATACTACCAGGTACCTCTGACACTCCCAGGTACACCTCCGATACTCCCAGGTACACCTCCGATACTCCCAGGTACACCTCAGACACTCCTGGTACACCTCGACACTCCCAGGTACACCTCTTACACTCCCTGGTTCTCTGACACTCCAGACACCTCTCCACCTCCCAGGTACTACTATGACACTCAGGTACACCTCTGAAACTCCAGGTACACCTCTGACACTCCCAGTTACACCTCCGACACTCCCAGTTACACCCCTGACACTCCCAGGTACACCTGACACTCCCAATATACCTCTGATACTCCCAGGTACACTCTGACACTTCGGATACACCTCTGACACTCCCAGGTACACCAATCACACTCCCAAGTACAACTCTGACTACTCCAGGTACACCACCACTACCAGGTACACCTCAAACAATCCCAGGTACTCCTTTGACCTGCCAGGTACTCCTCGGACACTCCAGGTACACCTCAGACACTCCCTGGTACACCTCTGACACTCCCAGGTACACCTCTTACACTCCCTGGTTCTCCCTGACACTCCCAGGTACACCTCTGACCTCCCAGGTACTACTATGACACTCCCAGGTACACCTCTGAAACTCCAGGTACACCTCTGACACTCCCAGTTACACCTCCGACAGTTCCCTGACACTCCAGGTACACCTGACACTCCCAGGTACACCTCTGCTCCCAGGTACACCTACTTCGGATACACCTCTGACACTCCCAGGTACACAATCCACAAGTACAACTCTGACACTCCCAGGTACACCACTGACCTACCAGGTACACCTCTGACAATCCCAGGTACTCCTTTGACGCTGCCAGGCCTCTCGGACACTCCAGGAACACCTCTGACACTCCCAGTACACCTGACACTCCCAGGTACACCGCCTGACTCCCAGGTACACCTCTGACACTCCCAGGTACACGCTGACACTCCCAGGTACACCGCTGACCTCCCAGGTACCGCTGACACTGCCAGGTGCACATCAACTGCCAGGTACTACTCCAGGTA
Organism: Homarus americanus; assembly: GCF_018991925.1. NCBI lineage: Eukaryota > Metazoa > Arthropoda > Malacostraca > Decapoda > Nephropidae > Homarus > Homarus americanus. The sequence continues at coordinate 7,685 of NW_024712635.1, forward strand.
CAGCTCAGACACTCCCAGTTACACCTCTATAACTCCCAGGTGCACCTGTGACACTCCCAAGTGCCTCTGACACTCCCAGGCACACCTCGGCACTCCCAGGTACACCGCTGCCACTCCCAGTTACACCGCTGACACTGCCAGATACACCTATGACACTCAGGTACACCTGACACTCCCAGTTACACTGACAATCCCAGGTACACCTCAGGCACTCCCAGGTACACCTCTGACACTGGTACACCCTGACACTTCCAGGTACACCCTGACACTTCCAGGTACACCTCTGACCTCCCTGGTACACCTCTGACACTTCCAGGTACACCTCTGACACTCCCAGGTACACCTCTGACACTCCCAGGTACACCTCTGACACTCTCAGGAACACCTCTGACTCTCCCAGGTACACC
>NW_024712636.1:0-11804 GCF_018991925.1 Homarus americanus
AACAAAGTCCCCTGTTCAGGTATAACAAAGTCCCCTGAACGATTATAACAAAATCCCCTGGCAGAGTATAACAAAGGCCCCTCATCGAGTATAACAAAGTCCCCTGATTGAGTACAACAAAGTCCCCTGATCGAGTTTAACAAAGGCCCCTGATCGAGTATAACAAAGTCCCCTGGTCGAGTATAACAAACTCCCCTGGTCGAGTATAACAAATTCCCCTTATCGAGTATAACAAAGTCCCCTGAACGATTATAACAAAGTCCCCTGGTCGAGTATAACAAAGGCCCTACATCAAGTATAACAGAGTTCCCTGATCAAGTATAACAAAGTCCCCTCAACGAGTATAACAAAGTCCCCTGATCGAGTATAACAAAGTCCCCTGATCGAGTATAACAAAGTCCCCTGATCGAGTATAACAAAGTCCCCTGATCGAGTTTAACAAAGGCCACTGATCGAGTATAACAAAGCCCCCTGTTCGAGTTTTACAAAGGCCCCTCATCGAGTATAACAAAATCCCCAGATCAAGTATAACAAAGTCCGCTGATCGAGTTTAACAAAGTCCCCATATCGAGTTTAACAAAGGCCCCTGATCCAGTATAACAAAGTCCCCTGGTCGAGTATAACAAAGGCCCCTCATAGAGTTTAACAAAGGCCCCTCATCGAGTATAACAAAGTCCCCTAATCAAATATAACAAAGTCCCCTGAATGAGTATAACAAAATCCCCAGATCGAGAATAACAAAGTCCGCTGATCGAGTATAACAAAGTCCCCTGATTGAGTATAACAAAGGCCCCTCATCGAGTATAACAAAGTCCCCTGATCAAGTATAACAAAGTCCGCTGATCGAGTATAACAAAGCCCCCTCATCGAGTATAACAAAGTCCCCTGATCGAGTTTAACAAAAGGCCCCTAATCGATTATAACAAAGTCCTAATTAGAGTATAACAAACTCCCTGGTCTGAGTAACAAAAGTCCCTGATCCGAGTATAACAAAGTCCCTGATCCGGAGTATAACAAAAAGTCCCTGGCCCGTTTATAACAAAGTCCTGGTCAAAATTATAACAAGTCCCTTGAACGATTAAAACAAAGGCCCTTGATCAAGTATAACAAAGCCCCCTGATCGTGTATAACAAAGCCCCCTCATCGAGTATAACAAAGTCCCCTGATCAAGTATAACAAAGTCCCCTGAACGAGTATAACAAAGTCCCCTGATCGAGTATAACAAAGTCACCTCACCGAGTATAACAAAGTTCCCTGATCGAGTATAACAAAGCCCCCTCATAGAGTATAACAATGTCCCCTGATCGAGTATAACAAAGGCCCCTCATCGAGTTTAATAAAGCCCCCTCATCGAGTTTAACAAAGCCCCCTCATCGAGTATAACAAAGTCCCCTGATCAAGTATAACAAAAAAGTCCCTTGAGCGATTAAAACAAAGTTCCTTGAACGATTAAAACAAAGTTCCCTGATCGAGTATAACAAAGCCCCCTCATAGAGTATAACAATGTCCCCGGATCGAGTATAACAAAGGCCCCTCATCGAGTTTAACAAAGCCCCCTCATCGAGTTTAACAAAGCCCCCTCATCGAGTTTAACAAAGCCCCCTCATCAAGTATAACAAAGCCTCCTGATCGTGTATAACTGTAATAGGCCCCTGTCTCATCAACAGAACGTATTATATAAATGGGTCAATACATCTGATATTATATTCAGATTCACCACCCTGTAACTTTCCACTGTCTATGAGTAAGATATGAGATTGACACGTGAGCGGGCAACTTACCCAAGAGGGCGAGACCCATAGCTCAGCATTTCTGTAAGCACGCACTGCGATGCCCCTAAGCTTCAGTAGCTCACCACAACTCATATCGTAAGGACGTGACCTAACGTTTATCATACATAAACGCCGTCCTTTTCTCATTCACTCCTAGACAGTGAGACTTATGGTTGATATACACTCAGGAATTATATATACAACCTTTTATAATAAAACAAAGGAACTACCGTTTGGGTTTCGTTACTTAAAACCCAAATATAAATATGTGTGAACGGACTGGTTAATTGGACAAGCAGCCGATTCATATAGGTGGCAAGCGGTGTGTACGGATTCTTCAAACTGGTAGTCATATCATCCGTCTGTGTCTTGTGAAAAACAAGAAACCACACAGCAGTGACGCGTTACATAATCCGAGTGTTTAAAACTATATCCCGTATTGAGACGATATGTAGTGAGCGCTCCTTATCTCTGTCACATACAAATACGTGCAGAATTCGTAATATACAAATATTACAGCCTGTTGGTATATATCCAGATTGAGCCGGTTGAGATAGACTCCACTCAGCATTCCCTAGACATTACAGTGTTGCAGTGTTGAACAACAGTTTCGTAACCTGGAATTCAATTGGTATTTCACTAGCAGCTGAGCAGTATTGTTGTGTCGTCAGCGCGAATTACGAATTCCGGTGTCATCATACAGATCTCCATATATACGTGGACTGTGAAGAATTGGCACACGGCAGTTTTCGCCAGCGAACCAGCAACCACCAGTGTGATAACCAATCATCAGTTTTCTGATCGCCGGAGGAGGAACTCACCTACAGGTATTCAAGTGGACTCGTCTCTTACCAAAGCAGAAGCGTCTCTCGTTGCCAAGGAAACCAGCAGCAGCGCACGCATCCTAGGAAGAGGCCCCACCCTCACTCCACCCACCGCTCCACTCAGAACTCTTGAAGGATCACATTTTCTATACAGACGTACTACTCTGTATAAATAGGTATTTAAATTACATAGTTCTACACACATGAACAAGTTCGAGAGATATCTTCACACCGATAGGTTCGTCGGATAGGATTATTTCAATGATAAAGTGTCGAATGTAAGATTAATGTATTGAAATCCTATAATTTACAGTAGTTTGTAAGTGTCTGTCTACTTATTGATAGTTTAATAATTAACTACAAAACATATTCATTTGTCTTGTAAATGAGAGGCAAGTGATCTACTTACTGTTAAGTATTCATTGACCCAAGGGGGCTAATATATAATTTCTAAGTTTCCCATGTCTAATGTAGATGAAATCGAACGCCTAGCGCAACTGTTTGCTGATAACCAACTCATCAATGATCAAGCCCAGACTGACATAGATTTTGAGTATGGAACACAGTTAAATGAGTCGGTAGGAAGTAGTGAGAAAGTTATAGACGAATCATTTGACGACTTAAACCGTCGTACCCTACGGTCTGGTAATCACTATAGTACCTCACCTAAGAATACTAAAGCAGTTACCCCTGTTACAGGTGATAGTGTGTCTGTTGCTAAATCGGTAACAACCTTATTAACCCAGCCTTCTGTTAAGAGTAAGAATACTAATTTGCTTAATACTAACACTAAAATGGCATCTTCTAAACCTCACACCGTTACTACTACCACACCTAAAGCTGATAATGTTATTAATATCATGCAGCGCGGTGATTATGTTCGAAATTTCACGGGACAAGACGATTATAGGGTCGCACATTTTATTCGTGCATGTGAAGATAGCATGCGCAATAGTCACATAACGACTGACGAAGAAAAGAAAGCATATGTACGTTCCCATATAACGCAGGGTTCCTAGGCAGGCAGTCGTTTAAATGCGTTTGGTTTACAAAGCCCTGACTATGAAAAGTTCAAGCGAACGCTAATTGGGATTTTTGGGGGTAGGTCACAGCTGGGCCAACTGCAATGGATCTTCAGATGGTTGGATCGCTGTATTCCAGGTATACGAAACGAAAGACCCGTTGACGCTGTTGACATCGCGGGCGAGGTTCGCCAGGACATGCAAGCGACCTTCCGGTTATCAGGCTGGTACAACTCACGGGGTGATATGCCACCGGACAATGTGGAAACATTGATAGAACTAATAAGTTTTCTTCTTTCCGTCCGTGTTCCCTTATATAGCCGGGCACAGGAAGTACAGTATGAACCACCCTTGGATATGGTGGAATACGCAAACAAGCTCTGTCCCCAGGCTACGGGCCTCTTACTGGCGCAACCCTCAGTGACGTCACCACAACCCCAGCCGCCTCAGATGCCACAGATGCCTCACTCTCAGACTCCTTATGCGACACACTTAGCTTCGATCGCTCGTCCCCGCCTAACATATAAACAGAAAACATCGTTACGATGCGCACATTGTAATAAACGTGGCCACGTAATGGAAGATTGTTTTCAGCTCCGAGGTAATAGTGCTAATTTTAAGGCCACACCCGGTGCAAAGCCATTCTCAAGGTCAAACAAAGAGGGAGCAAAAGCAGCACCTCCTCCTCCTACCCAGACAGCGCGCAATGGACATCACACGGAGCGGGGACACTGCAGCCAGGAGAGGACCTAAGTGAAACGGAGGTGTCGTATAGGCGTCCCCAGGACAAGCCATCGGGGAAGACCAACGACACTACAGCAAGGAGAGGATAGGGTAATTCCTGCCCTTCAGCGGCCTCATTAAAAGTGGAAGTGTTGTCAGTGCCGGTGAGAGTGGATAATACCAGATTGGCTCTTGATATAGACACAGGTGCTTGAGCTAATGTATTGGCCTTGACATCATATCACGAGTTACAACGTAAATTCCCTCACCGCAAATTCAAATGGAGGCCTAGTAACGCTGAGCTCGAAGGAGTTTCAGGTACTCAGCTGAGCATCAAAGGAATGGTGACGTTACCACTCAGATTCTCAAGACGTGGTACGCCCTTCTACGCGGACTTTTATATAGTTCAGCAGTTCAATTTGCCAGCTGATGGGTTACTTGGTCTACCAACTCTTCGAAAGAACATGATAGATGTTCATCCACGTAATAATAGTGTTACGTTTAAAGGTGTTTCCTACACAGCAATGAGTCATTCTGAACCTTTGCTCACCGCTAGGACGAAAGTGTTGTCTACCAATCCTATTAAGAGGAAGGCGGATCATGTCAGAGAGATCTCTCGACCTCAACCACACACCTTCCCAGCGTGATTAAAGCAGCAAGATAATAGTACCAGGAGCACCTCCATAATCACCATGAAGCAACACAGTTTTGATCGTTCACTGCCCAGGGTGTGACAGGACGTGACTGCAGTTGTTGAGACTACACATCAATCAACATCCTGTCAACAAAATTCTTTCGTATGGCGTGAACAACCCCCAGTTACCAGCACCCAGCACCCACCCTAGTGATGATGACACATCCGGTCTGAGAGATGGTCTCAGCATTCTGAGGTATGGTGTTGTGGATGACGTTGGTGCATAATTGAATGAGATTTTGCATACTTGAATCATCTGAATCATTAACAATGTGGTACACACACACACACAAGTCTACGGGATTGCGGGAGCAATTTCACATTATCAAGAAATTAAAGAAAGGATGTTATGTGTGTGATTTTCTAGATATCACAGCAATGTCGAAGTGCAACCAAATAAATTCCTAATTCGAGGTATTGTTGTGAATTGCCAACAGACTCGACTGGCCAGGATAGATCAAATAGCACCACATGTCAAGGTGATCGATCATCCTCAGGGCAAGACACGCCTGTTAGAGCTGCTTGCCGACTACAGAAATAGTAGCCTGGCCAGGGGAAACGCTAGGTCAGACAGATTTAACATCCCATCATATAGCGTTAAAGGAAGGAACCAACCCTATTTACATACCAGCTTATAGACTACCTCATAGCCAGCGCGCTGTAGTGCAAGATATGGTACAGGGTATGTTAGATGAGAATGTTATTAGACACTCAAAATCCCCCTTTAACAGCCCATTATTCCTCGTCCCGAAAAAGGATGGTGGATGGCGCCCTGTCATAGATTTCAGGCGCGTAAATGATCAAACAATCCCTGATAGGTACCCAATGCCTATCTTGAGTGACATATTGCAATCCTTAGGCAAGGATAATGCGGTATTTAGCAACTTAGATTTGCTTAGTGGGTATTGGCAAATACCACTCGATGAAAAATCACGAGAAATCAAGGCATGTAGCACGCCTCTTGGCCACTTTGAGTTTCTACGAATGCCATTTGGTCTCAGAAATGCCCCACTAACATTTTAAAGAATGATCAACACCCTGTTTGCCGGACTAATTGGTAACACAGTCTGCGCTTATTTGGATGATCTAATAGTAGTCAGTAAGGACGTCGATTCCCATCTGATCAAACTGCGTGAGGTTTTGGCCAAACTTTCCACAGCAGGCCTCAAAATTAAACTCTCAAAGTGCGAGTTTTTAAAATCCAGAATCCATTTCCTTGGTCATGTAGTCGACAGTGAGGGCATACACACAGTTAATGATAAAGTAAAAGCTGTATCTCAGTTCCCGCGTCCTACCTCAAATGATCATGTGCGTAGCTTTCTCGGATTATCTGAAACAGCGCTAACCAATGCCCCGGTTCTAGCATTCCCAGACTACACTCAACCTTTCACTCTCTGTACTGACGCTTCCGGAATTGGAGTCGGAGCAGTGCTCATGCAAGAGGACACGCGTGGGAAGTTTATATATCCGCACCGCAACCAATCGATGCTTATTCATTAATGTCAGTGGGCACTTAAGAAGTTCAAAGATATTATCTTTGGCTACAAGATAACTGTTTTTACTGATCATGCGGCAGTCACCGAACTGTTCCATGGCAGAAACTTATCAGGCAGATTAGCACGCTGGTATCTGACAATTCAAGAGTTTGACCCCGAATTTAGGTATTTACCTGGGAGGGCGAATGTTATCGCCGACGCTCTGTCAAGAAATATAGCACCAGTAATGCCTGTATCAGCATTCACTCTTTCGCAGCTGGAAGATGAGCAACGACGCGACCCATATTGGTCAGCTGTTATTTTTGCTCTCGAATCGGGCGAGGATGTTAAACTCCCCAAGTTATTTCTTCCCTTAAGTCAGTCTGAATTACGACATAACATACTCAATAGGACGAGAAAATCTCCTGAGGGTAATGTGTCTCAAATAGTCGTACCTGACACGTTGCGCAAAGCAGTAATGACATTGTTCCACGATGTCCCACAAGCAGGTCACCAAGGTCGTGATAAATGCTTAGCGGATTTACGAAAGAAGTATTTCTGGAACACTATGAAGAAAGACATAGAATTACACATAGCTAATTGTTTGGCATGTGCTCAACATAAAAGATCAACAGGATCACCTGCCCCGATTCTACAATATCCTACACCAGACCGTCCGTTTGACACAGTCGCTGTTGACTTGTTACAACTCCCAATGAGTCATCAGGGATCAGGATACGTATTAGTGTGTGTGGATCATTTTTCCAGGTTCGTGGTCTTGGTCCCACTATAAAGCAAAACGGCCGAAGCAGTAGCCTATGCATTAGTGATGAATCTCATATGTCCATATACTACGCCTAAAGTTCTACTCTCTGATAATGGAACAGAGTTCAAGAATGTTTGAAGAATCAAACTTTGCATTATCAACCAATAAAATACCATTCTCGTTGAAAGAACCAATCGTAAAATCCTAGAAATACTGCGTCCAATTGTTAGTGGTTTTCAATACGCCTGGGAGGATTGGTTACCGCAGGTTGCAGCGTCGATTAATGGGTCAGTTAATAGCTCTACGGGCAAAACACCCTACTATATTGTCTATGGCACAGATAAACGTCTGCCTTACGACATCCTTACAGAGGCGCCATACCCGGTATATAATACGGATGATTTTGCGGCAAAACAAATTCATGTCTTTACAGAAATTCATAACCAAGTACGATCACAGCTAGCGGCGTCACGCGCCGAAATGATCATCAAACAACATAAACATGCTAAACCTATCGCACTGAACGTTGGGGACGCTGTTATGTTACAGGTACCTGAAAGGAACTCCAAACTTTCGGCGAAATTTTCTGGTCCATTCCGCATAATCTCAAAAGAAGCAGGCAACAAATTCAAAATATGGAAGCCAAATGCACAGATCGCAGATGTCGTGCACGCGGATCGTCTGAAGAAGACCCAGATAAATGTCTTACCTCAAGTTGATGATAATGTGATTGATACATCCTTACAGACTGTTCAGAAGTAAAATGTCCCAAATGACTATTGTATGAAACTACGTTCTGCGAGTAGAAGTTAACTCGTACTTTCGCGTCAGATGGAAAACGTCGACGGCCAACTACAATCAGCATTGGACATTCTTCATGGTCTCAGCACAGCTTCGATGAATTCGACAATAGTTTCATGAACGTTGTCGTTCAAGCTGTATCTCAACAGAATCGTGTTATTTCTCAAACCTTTCACGCGATTACTGCTCTAGAATCAAAGGTTAATGCAATCATAATAGAGTCTAACCAAGTTTCGAGGATTGTTACTAGGTTACAGAAAGCAATTCCGACGTTAGAATGGCTCCTTTACTTCACAGAATATTTGCATGCTGCTGAAATTTCAGTTCATAAAATTGTAACCTCTAAAAATGAACTAATAGACAGCATTGTAGATGCCGGGATAGGACGTGTGGACGCGAAGCTTGTGCCTGTGCAGACGCTTCTTGAAGCTTTAAAAATAGCCAAGTTGCAGTATCATTTAACTCCGATTTTCAATGACAATGAGGTTCAACATCATTACCCACTGTTGGAGTCAACCCTCACGCACAATGCAATTCTGATCCACATTCCTATGCGAGGGCAACATGAGTTTAATGCATGGCATTTAGAACCCTTCCCCTAGTTTGTGAACGACACACTGTATACCCTAGATAGGCCTAAAGAATTTTTCTTAGTAGATGAAGAATATTCATTGTTGTCAATAGAGGATTCTGAGGTACTGTCACGGTGTAAGTCGTCTTATCTACACCTACACGTATGTCCAGCCTACATGTTTGCATTTATTCCTGCTGCAGAGGGAATATGTGAATTGGCAGTCATACAACCAAATGTACGCACAGCGTTAGCGCAATGCAGTTATAGGCCAGTTAGTCTAAAGACTGTGTTCCACGCTCACCTTCACAATGTGCAGTATTTGTTCTTTCCAAATCTCACTACTGTAATTTCAAAATGCCAAAATGGTGTTAAGCAGCTAGTTGTGAAAGGGCATTACAAGGCTCCTGATTACTGTGAAATCACTTGTAGTACATTACTGACCTTGCCTACTCATCAGCATTTTGCGTTAAATCGAAAACTCAAGTCTGCTTTAATTCCACTTCCTATAATGAATTTCACTATCAAGGATATTCAAATAGTATCAGAGAAATTAAAAGTGTTAGCTTTCTTGAACGAGACACATTTTGCTGATTTGAATAATAACTTGCCATTTTACCTGTCACGGGAATTTGCACTACCAAGTCTTACGATTCCCTCCATTCTGTTAATTCTGGCAATAATGTTCCTGTTCTGTTATTACCGGGCAGTATCATCCAAATTCAACATTGTTCATAACATACTAACCCGTACGACACAAAAGTCTAGGTCCCCTGTAGTAGAGAATACCCCTACAGTAATTTCCCCAGCTTAGTGTCTACACATCTGTTTATAACATGGTTAGGGTTGTCTAGGATGTACTGTACTCTGTGAGTTATTTAGGCCTCACGGAGCTCGGCTGGTAGGTGACCGAGCGATGTAATAGGCCCCTGTCTCATCAACAGAACGTATTATATAAATGGGTCAATACATCTGATATTATAATCAGATTCACCACCCTGTAACTTTCCACTGTCTATGAGTAAGACATGAGATTGACACGAGCAACTGTTCTAATGAGTGGCTAGACCCAGTCGCTCACATTTCTGGGTGTTGACTTAAGTCAATCCCTTTCTCATTAGGGGATATGTTATACTCGATGAGGGAACTTTGCTATAATTGATTAGGGGACTTTGTTATATTCGATCAGGGGAATTTTGTTATACTCGATATGAGGACTTTGTTATACTCGACCAGGGGCCTTTGTTATACTCGATAAGAAAACTTTGTTTAACTCGACCAGGGTACTTTGTTATACTCGATAAAGGGACTTTTGTTATACTCGATCAGGGGACTTTGTTATACTCGTCCAGGGGCCTTTGTTATACTCGATCACTAGACTTTGTTATACTCGTTAGAGGGACTTTGTTATACTCGATAAGGGGAATTTGTTATACTCGATAAGGGGACTTTGTTAGACTTGAACAGGGGACTTTGTTATACTCGACCAGGGAACTTTGTTATACTCGATTAGGCGGATTTGTTATTCTCGATCAGGGGACTTTGTTATACTCGATCAGGGGCCTTTGTTATACTCGAGAAGGGGGCTGTGTTAAACTCGATCAGGGGACTTTGTTATACTCGATCTGGAGGCTTTGTTATTCTCGATCAGGGGTCTTTGTTATACTCGACCAGGGGACTTTTTTATACTTGACCAATGGACTTTGTTATACTCGATGTTAGGCTTTTGTTGTACTCGATCTGGCGACTTTATTATACTCGAGCAGGGGACTTTTTTATACTCCATCAGGGGACTTTGTTATACTCAATCAGGGGACTTTGTTATACTCGATTAGGGCCCTTTGTTATACTCGATGAGAGGGCTTTGTTATACTCGACCAGGGGACTTTGTTATACTCGACAAGGGGACTTTTTTATAATTAATCACGGGACTTTGTCATACTCGATCAGTGGACTTTCCTATATTTGACCAATGGACTTTGCTATACTCGATGAGGGGCTTTTGTTATACTCGATCTGGGGACTTTGTTATTATCGACCAGGAGACTTTGTTATACTCGATCATGGGACTTTGTTATACTCGAGCAGAGGACTTTGCTATACTCGATTAGGGGATATGTTATACTCGATCAGGGGACTTTGTTATACTTGATTAGGGGACTTTGTTATACTCGATCACGGGACTGTTATATTCGATCAGAAGACTTTGTTATACTCGACGAGGGGCCTTTGCTATACTCGATTAGAAAACTTTGTTATACTCGACCAGGGGACTTTGCTATACTCGATCAGGGGACTTTGATATACTCGATCAGGGACTTTGTTATACTCGTCCAGGGGGCTTTGTTATACTAGGTTCAGGGGACTTTGTTATTCTCGACCAGGGGACTTTGTTATACTCGAACAGAGGCCTTTGTTATACTCGGTCAGGTGACTTTGTTATGCTCGATCTGGGGAGTTTGTTATACTGGGCCAGGAGACTTTGTTATACTCGATCAGGGGATATGTTATACTCGATCAGGGGACTGCGTTATACTGGAACAGGGGACTTTGTTATATTCAATAAGGGGACTTAATGTTAGACTCGAACAGGGGACTTTTTTATACCTGACCAATGGACTTTGTTATACTCGATTAGGGGCCTTTGTTATCCTCGATCAGGGACTTTGTTATAGTTGACCAGGGGACTTTGTTATACTCGATCAGGGGACTTTGTTATACTCGATCAATAGGCTTTGTTATACTTGATGAGGGGACTTGCTATACTCGACCAGGGGACTTTGTTATACTCGATCAGGGGACTTTGTTATACTCGAGCAGGAGACTTTGTTATACTCGATCAGGGGACTTTTTTATACTCGACCAGAGGACTTTGTTATACTCGTCCAGGGGGCTTTGTTGTACTCGATTAGGGGCCTTTGTTATACTCGATGAGGGGGCTTTGTTATACTCGATCAGGGCCGTTTGTTATACTCGACCAGGAGAATTTGTTATAATCGATTAGGGGACTCTGTTATGCTCGATCTAGGGTCTTTGTTAAACTGGGCCAGGAGACGTTGTTATACTCGATCAAGGGATATGTTATACTCGATCAGGGGACTTTGTTATACTGGACCAGGGGACTTTTTTATACTTGACCAACGGACTTTGTTATAC
>NW_024712637.1:0-14735 GCF_018991925.1 Homarus americanus
TAGCGCCTTGTATATGTTCAAAACACGGAGATTTTTCTTGTTATAAGCCGACTCACTACGGCAGTGATGCGAGAGTAAGTCACTGGCACGGGCGTGAGTGCTGAGTGATAGCGTGAAAATGTTCTGTCAGTCTAGTCAGGAAAGCTGTCCAGACAGATGTTAAAGGCAGTCAAAAAACATGCAGCTCGCTCTATCTCAGGATTATAATTTATGTATCGATTGGCTACCAACAAATGGCGGATGAAATTTAATGTGGGCAAATGCAAAGTACTAAGTCTAGGAAATGTAAACAGAGAAACCATATGAACAACGATATTATGGAGAAATCCAACTGTGAGAAAGATTTAGGAGTAATGATAAGTAGGAATCTTAAACCAAGACAACAATGCGTATTTCCTCGAAACAAGGTTAACAAAGTATTTGGGTTCATACAAAGGCGTGTAAGTTACAAGACTAGCGAGGTTATCCTAAAACTATATCTTGTGCTTGTGAGACCTCACTTGGATTACGCGGTTCAGTTCTGGTCACCGTACTACAGAATGGATATAGAATCCCTAGACAGCATTCAGAGGATGACAAGACTAATCCCGGGCATTAGGAACCTTGAGTACAGAGACAGGTTAAAGCATCTTAATGTGCACTCCTCGAGAGACGTAGAGTGAGGGGTGATATGATCGAGGAGTATAAATGGAAGTCAGGGCTGAATAAAGGAGCGATCTCGTAGCAATGGTTTGAGATTGGACAAATTTAGATTTAGGTTTGGAAATAGAAAAGTGGATGAGTGGGACAAGTTACCGAACTTCATCATTAACTCGAACACGCTGGGTAGCTTCAAATATAGGTTGAACGGATATATGAGCGATAGGGGTTGGGTATAAACAGGGCTGCCTAGTACGGGTCAATAAGCCCGCTGCACTTTCGTTCATTCTTATGTTCTTATTACTATTCCTTTTAATTCTATTTCTGGCTTATTTTTATACTATTATGTTAAGCTTTGAATGGGTTTTCCTGGGATATGTACAGTATATAGCAGATATGTAAGTACTGTGGTTCTCGCCAATGTGTAACACTGAATTATGCTTGTATGCAATACTTTGTGCTCCTCTGTAAAGATCAACGCAGAGTTATATTTTAGAATATCAAGAAAGTTTAAGCCTTAGTTGGCCGGACATTAGCATAGTTTACTGTGGAAATTACTGAGCAAACACAGAAGGTTGACGGCAAGAGAAAGACCTCACCCAGCACAGTGACCTTTGCTTGACCTACTGGCATAAAGTGTACATGAAACACCTGACCAGGACACTGAACTGCCACACACTTCTCCATCCAGATAGTGAATGAGTGTTGGTTGTGTGTTATTGGTGGGTGTGTATCACTGGACCATAAGCCTGCTGGACCATCAGTTGTCCACACACACTGGACCATAAGCCTGCTGGACCATCAGTTGTCCACACACATGTCCTCACACACAGGCGTATAGACGCGCACATACCACCCGCGCGCGCACGTGCACACTCTCTCTCTCTCTCTCTCTCTCTCTCTCTCTCTTTCCATGTTTTACTGATAATATAAATAAGTATTTTGATCGGAATGGAAATAAACCATAGAAAAATATTAAATCATATTGCCCAATGAAATTCTGAATCTATTATTGAATAAATAATGGTTACGAGTACACGTTCATAGCCTATGTAAATTGTAATCCCATTTACTGTTTATCAAAACTTTTCAAATTAAAAAGAGAAATATACAAAAACTACTCACATTTTTAGTACTTATTATATGTATGTCATATATGTTAAACGAATGAGTTTTAGGTCCACCAATATCACGTTACAATGTTTGACTCGAGGCACACACAGCTTGACGCATCCTTGACCACCGAAGGGTCAAGACGTACCTGGCGCTCCTCTCGGAGCAGCCAGGTCAACTGTTATGTTGGCCCATACCAACTCCCTCCTCTGAACCCTCCTCCCCACCGGAATATCAACAAGTTCTCGCCAGAAGTTACAATTTCATTTAGGAAAGGAATGGAACCAGTGTTAAACAGAGGTGAACAGTGGTGAACAGTGCTTAAGTCAGCGAGAACAACTCATCAGTAACAGTCGTACCCAAGTTAACCTTCACACATTGAGGTCCTAGGTACCCAGTGATAACGGCCCGTGAGACCCAACAACAACCAGCGATGTGTTAATCCGTCTACGATAGGAAGGCCTGGGACCACACCTCACTCATATAACACCTCTGTGAGGGAATTACTACACCACGTCAGGTCCCTCATAACACCATCTGTGAGGGAGTTACTACACCACGTGAGGCCCCTTATAACACCATCTGCGAGGGAATTAATACACCACGTGAGGCCCCTCATATCACCATCTGTGAGGGAATTACTACACCACGTCAGGCCCCTCATAACACCATCTGTGAGGGAATTACTACACCACGTGGTCCCTCATAACACCATCTGTGAGGGAATTACTACACGAAGTCAGGTCCCTCATAACACCATCTGTGAGGGAACTACTACACCACGTGAAGTCCCTCCTAACACCATCTGGGAGGGAGTTACTACACTACGTGCTTGCTGTTCAACACCTACAATAATCTGTATGTTCACTGTATGTTCCTTTACCTTTCTCTAATGAAGGCTTTTGTTAAACCACCAATGTATGTAATAAGTCATTTATGTCCAATGTGTATTTTCAGCCTTCGGGCTGCAGAACTTTTTCAATAAACCGTCAATTATTATTATTATTATTATTATTATTATTATGTTTTCCTTTTCGCGTAAGACCGTGTTGGAGGTGGTGATATAACGGCTCGATGCCCCTTGAAGCGATTTACAGATTATTTTAAACTTGGCAATAGGAAAGCGGGAGGGGGGGGGGGGCACTGGTATACTTCGCCTCTGCTCAATTAGATAATAGTGATGATCCGATTAAATTTAGCGGTTTACTGATGAATTTTATATCATATAATTTGCTAAACTGTTGTCAATGTATGAATATTTATACAATCTTTATTATAATATTCTGTAGGTTCATAATGACATCTGGGGACATTTGTGTCTGGCTTCGTTTTGACGGCGGTATAATTATCCTTAGTTCAGCAATATTAATATAATCTTACTCGCTTGGTATTATTGAATTTATGCCTTTCTTATGGACGTAAATATCTGCCATGGTCAATATTATGAGAGCAATAAACATCTCCAACGATGTATACTGACAAGATCAACCAGAGTGATAGCTTCCACCACCAATACTCGGTCACCCCTCCCGAATGTCAACCATAATAAGAATTGGCTTATTATAAAAATCGGTCGTTGTTATTTCTTATAGCAAGCGTCTATCCTCCTATTCCACCCTCCTACTGCTCTACATCCACCTCCTGTTCTACATCCACCTCCTGCTCCACCCACCTCCTGCTCCACCCTCCTCCTGCTCTACATCCACCTCCTGCTCTACATCCACCTCCTGCTCTACATCCACCTCCTGCTCTACACATCCACCTCCTGCTCCACCCTCACCTGCTCCACCACCTCCTGCTCCACCCTCCTGCTGCTCTACATCCACCTCCTGTTCTACATCCACCTCCTGCCCACCCACCTCCTGCTCCACCCTCCTCCTGCTCTACATCCACCTCCTGCTCTACATCCACCTCCTGCTCTACATCCACCTCCTGCTCTACATCCACCTCCTGCTCCACCCACCTCCTGCTCCACCCTCCTCTTCATCCCTCAGCTTAGAACACAATCACAATTAGTCAGGAACTCTTCGGGAAGCTGTTGTGTCTTGTAACGATTAAAGATAAAGTTGGTGAGAATTTTTTATTCCTATAATTTTTGAAGACTATATAATATTCTGAAGAGTATAAAAAGTAAACATTGTATTTCATAAACTATAAAATCATAACATTTACTTATAATTACTCCGAGAAAATAGTAGTTAGAAAAGGCGTATGTATTTACTTTATTTGAGAGAGATAGGCGTAGCGTCACTTAGCAAATCTATTCGACTACAGATCACTTGATGGCGACACGGAATGGAATTACTGCAATGTTTTGTTGCATTCCTACAAGACGTTTCCAGTTTCTTGGTAAATAATGATTCCTTGTTTAATTAATTCGCTGTAAGATAGTGCACACAACAGTACTGTTAATAATATTGTATTTGTAAAGAAAACAGAAATATCACGGCTGTTACTGATGAGTAACGTCACTGTTTACCGAGACTTTAGAGTGAAGGGGACGGAGTAGACTCAGGGTTTCTAGGCACAGTTTCCAGCGATTTATATTTCTTTGCTCTCTAACAAGTGGTCTCCCTGAAGCCTGGTGTTGCCTGATTATGAACATAGTATCTCGGTTAAAGTTCATAATTGCAAAATGTTAGTCAGTGAATCACAACTGTCTCTGGGCACCGGGTCTGACCGACAGCTTCTCATAACAACAGTCGACCTTCAGCCTCACCATCAGCAGTATTTTGACACAATCACACTGTATATCTTGACCAACACTGATGGTGTTTATGGCGCCTCATATATTGAGAAACCTTATACCAGTGTGAGCTTATAAACTGTGTTATATAGTCTCATATCTTTGACTTGTGGACGATGAACTAAAACAGAGTTATAACGTCTGGCAAGACATTAAGGCGCCACAAACACTCAAGCGCGTTTAAGGCACATTATAATGATTATTATACAGTACTGTGTGTTGGGACGTTGCCAGGGGTCCTTCCATATAACTATTACTGTTACAGTTATGTATAAATTGTTGGTGTATCAGACGGAGGGGGGGAGGGGGGGCTAGAATTAAAAAAAAACGTTCTTACCTAGAAATGGTCACTGGTAGTAGAAAGTAACATGACTATTTGTGAGATAGTTGCAAAAAAGTTGAAAATTTTTAAGTTAAATACCCCCATGTCAAGACCTGGAACCATTGTTGTGGTCCTTCTTCCTCCACAGACTCTTCCAAATACTCAAGAATCAATCAATCCTCTGCCTTCTCTTTCATGGTTGGGTCTATATCACACACAGACCCTTTAGATTCATTCGTATCGGTTTCATGTTCTGGTTGGTACGGAGACAGATTCAAACATCTGAAGCAGGCAGTGCAGCAATAGCTGGCTGGGAGAGTTAACGAACTTTTGGGTGAGACTGCACCCGAACTAGCGTTACGTTGTTGGGGTGTGGAGGCCCGAGAGAACTGCGTCCTAACCTGGGACGTGGGTAGTCTCGAAACACACAGGTCCCTTCTACACAGGACCCGCAAGCCGTGGCCGAACAGGAAAATATAACTGCACGTGTAACCCAGAGGAACCTCAAAAACAGATCGTTTCAACGGATAATGTGACCATAACCTCAAACGGACTTCAAGCTGGAACATTGGCATTACCGAGACAGAGAAGAAATCTTTGAAATTATGAGTGAGAAAAATAGACATTATGGGATCAGCCAAGACAAACTGGGGGGGGGGGGTGCTGACCTGATCGATCATATTGTTATATGCCTCACTGTGTAATAGACTGAGACAGAGAAACAGTGTGGTCATCATCATAGGTCCTATAATTATCTAATAATATACCTGTATGTAAACAAATATAATTATCGAGCTCCTGATAATATTATCTATGGAAGTTGGGTCGCAGTAATAAATATAGGCAGATCTAAGTAGTCGTGTGGGCGATAAAAGAATTAATATTGAAAATGCTGTACTTCAAGACTATTTGGTAGTAGAAATGACGAAGGAAACACCTATAGTCTCCCGTGTAAGGAATATTAATCATGAACATCTATTTCTTCCATAAACAATATACAAATATACCAGGTATCGCTGGAACACGCACATTACATTAAATCACATGTCAAGAAACGTCAAGGTGTCGCCAGGGTTGTCACTGACTCGGATCACCACTGTTTCTCAGGAATTAACCTCAAGGTGAAGATTGGTAAACCATCCAAGGCTGACAAGAGCCATTACGATTAATACTGAAAATTTATGAAGTAAAAAGAACCATTCATTTAAAGCGGGTAGTCGAACGTTCATCAAGCTAATCACCCATAAGAATCCCAACCACTAGTCATGATTACGCGATAAAAAAAAGGGTTTTGATTCTTCGTTAGAGAACAAAACGTAGAATATTCCTCATCGGGAAAGTTGTAAGTGTCTCCATCTATATTCCATTTGCTATGCTTTGACTTGGGATAAAATCAAACTCTTAATTTTAGAGGTCGACGAATTATCCTGAAAGATAAATTAGTAACCTGTGAACATGATGGTGTGGACAACTACACTATATAATTATCTCTTTTCAAGGCCGATGTCTATGTTATACATCCCTGCTAATATCAAAGGCGAAAACAAAGTCAACACAATTTTCAAACATCTCACATGTATATAGATAATCCCTCTTCTAACAGTACTCGCTTATTCCAAAACCTGCCAATGTTAGTTTTCATATCGACACAAATTTGCTAAATACGCGGCTACCATCATTATTTTTTTATGAACATGA
Organism: Homarus americanus; assembly: GCF_018991925.1. Taxonomy (NCBI): domain Eukaryota; kingdom Metazoa; phylum Arthropoda; class Malacostraca; order Decapoda; family Nephropidae; genus Homarus; species Homarus americanus. The sequence continues at coordinate 6,519 of NW_024712637.1, forward strand.
TTTTATCTGAGTGTTTCATCGAATGTTGGAAATTTTTACAGGTGTGAAATATTTGTTTGTATTCCTATGACGTAAATATGTAATGAAATGTGCAACAGTTATGTAATGTGTGTGCGTGTGCTGAATGACTGGTGACAACAAATTTACTGTGTTGAGTGGACGTGAGGGTAAAATTAACCTTTGTAACTTGAATACCGTTAATTAGTTGAATTGTAGTAACGTTTGGTGAGCACGTAGGTGTAAAGTCCCCTTCACTAGTATGCTTACTGAGGCTCGTCAGGTTTTGTGCAATGTGGCACCGCTGTTTGTTTACATTCGGCAGAAAGGAAACTCGCAATAGTAAACATACTATGGAATCAAACTAAAACAATATTAAAACAAATATCTCAATGCAATGATTTGAGAATGTTTATATGAAGAATCCCTGTAAACGCAAGGGTGAAGGGGACTGTACACCGGTATTCGATAATGTTTTCCTATTGACTGCAAGTTTATGTGCATAGTGATATATTGTTAGTATACGATAATAAAGCAGTTCATGTATGTAAAAATTTTAATATTCACAATTCCATTGTAAACATTAATGACGAATACAGTAAGTCGGCGCCAAGAACTTAATTGGTCAATTTTTACTGTAGTTTGAATAGTTACACACTTTTTCATCTTTCATTAAATATGATTAGGCAATATCGACTGTAAATAGATGAAGTAATTTTGCACCCGAATTTCGCTATGACACACCTCGGGTGCAGATAACAGTTTCACTCTCTGCACCTGATGCCCATGATGACAAGTTTCGGGTGCAAATAACTATTTCGTTATTTTAACTCGCGTGCAAATACCTTCGGCTACATCAGTTTTTCTTAGTCATAATAAAATATAAGTTTAAACATGTACGTGTTGATATATATCTTTCCAGTATAAACACACAGTTGCGAAAATTATGACGCGACGATAACATCCACCAGCAACACATGTCTGGTACACTGGATTGAATTTTGCGAGTGTCAACAGTCAACGTAAAACCTTGGCAGAGCCATCTAGCGACTGCTCAACAAAATTTCAATCACACGTCGAGGGGTCTCATTCCTATTTTCCGTATAATTATAGTCTTTGCACACACACACAAAATATATACATTTTTGTCACGTAATATATATATATATATATATATATATATATATATATATATATATATATATATATATATATATATATATATATATATATATATATATATATATATATATATATATATATATATATATATATCATGTAGATCCACAATGAAAACGTGGATAGGATAAATCTTGATAAAATCACACGGGAAAAGGGAAACAACGGAGCACCTTAGCTTTCGTCTTTATTCAAGACATCTTCAGGGGCAACTCTTGAATAAAGACGAAAGCTAAGGTGCTCCGTTGTTTCCCTTTTCCCGTGTGATTTTATATATATATATATATATATATATATATATATATATATATATATATATATATATATATATATATATATATATATATATATATATATATATATATATATATATATATATATATATATATATCAGTTGACAAATTCTTCCTGTTTTTACTCCAGACGTTAACCGGGGATAAAAAAAAACTATATCTAATAAGTTAGAGTACATGTATCTGTATGACTATTACTACACAAAGTGAGAAATTTTCCCCACAAAACAGTAGTAACTCGAAGAAATTAAATTACTGTACTAACACCTCCCTTCAGATTCGTTTTACGTCGAACCGGGAATTCTAGTATTGAAATAATTTGTTTCTTTATATTTTTCATTGTGATTTGAAAGAATGTGACCTTTATTTTTGGGACAACTGCAAATTCAAGGATATATAATCCTTTTAACACTAGGAACGACAAAGGAAAGGACCTTCCAAAGTGGGCAGGGCATTGAAGAGGGAAAATGTGGGGTTAAAAAAAAAAGGTAACCTTTCCAAACCTATATTAACAAAATTCCTGCTTTATTTATGCGATGGAAGCGAATACACTGCTTCTGTAAACCTAGTTTCGTACACTGCGAATCGTGATTACGTTTACCAAGATACAACAATAATGACGGAAGCACACAACAAAACCTACAATAAATTGTGATAATACTCACCGCGATATGATCCATCCATGGGAACTTCACCGGAGGCCAATGTACTCACTCTGGTCGGCCACAAACCATCATCCTTCAATAGACAGCCCAGTCTTACACACAACACGGCTAATAATCTCTTGATATAATACACTGTAGACTTGATTTATGTATGTATGTTCACTTAACAACACAATTAGTTGTGCCAGAACTCACCCAACACAAAAACAGTGATGGTGGAGCGGACACAGTCACACACACGTTGGTTAACTTGGTAAGTAGCGACTAATGTGCATTTTTTCTCAGAGTTACAGCTGATTGGCTACTGCAAACCTGTCCGATTTCGTTCTGAAGTATTGATGTATTTTTGAATGAGTTTATTCCTAATCGTTGGAATGACCGTTTTCAACGAGAAAAATATTAAGCTAAATTATATAAAGATACATATATTCATTATATCAAACATAAGCACGTAGGAAGTTTATCAGAAATCTTATACATGAATTAACTGTTAAACTCTGGTAGCAAATTCACGCTTTCAGAGGATGCATTTAATATACACTTATTGTTACCAACAATAAGTCACACTAAGACAAATTACGTATCAGTAATACTACATCATGCAAAAACTAGCATTTTAAGAGATCAGAATCACATTGAAATATTACACGACCCCTAAAAGTTGGTGGGCGAGTGTGAGAGACTGGGGAGGTTGGCAGTTCGAACAAACAGCCGTCACCAGCGGCGGGAAATATGAAGTTGTTCGCAAAACAATTTTCTCTTTCTCTTGTTCCCGAGTTCACGACAAGATTTCTTCAGTCAAAATTTCAGTTAATTTTGGCATACATATATAATATAGTTATATCTGATAATATCTACAGTTACAGCAAATGTGAGAATAAATATACAACAAATTTACACTCATCTCCCCTTCCCCACTGATAAACAACATAGGTCTACCTTTCCTTCTCTCTCTTCGTCTCATGTCCTGTACTTGTATTCCACCTCCGTATTCTTTCATGCCTCCAGTCACTTTCAACCTTTCGTAGTCTATGCCATTTATGTTCATGCCTTCTAAGTTACCCGGTTATCTCTGTATTTCTTCCGCCGGGTAACTCTCAATTTTATATCCTCCTCCAAATGAATCTCTTCCTTCTGTACTTCACCATTCCCACGTTATATCGTGACCATGCTTTAATCTCTCTCTCTCTCTCTCTCTCTCTCTCTCTCTCTCTATCAGAAGATAATGCTGGAATATTATAAAACTGCGGATAAGACTTAACTGACAACTTTATTGCGTTACAGTATAATTCATCCCTCCATCACAATGACAGCGCCTTATCCTCCCACAATCATTTCACTACCAGTGTTAGCTTCCCCACTACTTTCATCTGAGATCAAGTTAATTACAAAATTTTCAAGCAAGTGAATTAGAGCTGTATCTTTGGCTCTACATTCATCTTCTATTTTCAATGTATGTCTTATACAGTTTTGCCAATGCTCTGGGGTTGTGTTGGATTGCCTCATTTGTAATTCCCTCAACCTGCAGTGGTAAGGAGGTGGTCTGAGTAATTTGTGTCCGCTATTTGATCTATTTCATATTCCTGTTTTTCTTTTTGCTGTTTGCAGACCTGAAGTAATTCTACTTTTGTGAAGGAAGGATCATAACAGACGTTATTTGATCCTCGCCACTGCATTACTTCACACTTCTTGCTGCTACTCGTTGGTACTTTATTAATGATCTTAATGATCTTAACATCCTCCTTGGATGTTTTGGAGTAGTTGCTCTTTAAACCAGGCCTTAAACCGTTCATGATCCATTGAATCGTGGTAGTCACCCTTGGCTCCATTCTTGGACCTAAACATCAACAGAGCTCCGGGTATGAATCCCTGACGACCACCAGCATGCGCGATGATAAACCTCGCTCCTCTTCCTGATTTGAGTTTGGGTCCTGCTGATCCGTCATTCACAGTCCAACACCGCTCAACACATTGATTCTGGTTGATCCAGGTTTCATCTAGATATACCTCTGGACGGGGATTAGAGCTTTCTCTGTTCTTTTGTATGTATCTGAGGTATTTGTTTCTTGCAGCTACAATGTCCTCCTTCTCCATCAAGATTTTCCTGCCACTATGTACTTGAACCCCAGCTTCTTTACTATTTTATAAAGTGAACTCTGTGACCCTTTAAAACAGGCTGCTTTACCCTCTCCAACAATGCTGACAGTGTAGGTAGTTCACCTCTTTCATAAAACGAGAGGAGCTCTCTTCTGATGCATTCTCTATCAAAATAGTCAAGTTGTCCTACGACAGGTGAAGGTCTGGCACTTGGCGAACATATTACTCCGCCTGGCGATTTCTTTGCTTCTTCCTTGATTCTTTCCGCTGTGGTCAGAGAGACCGGAGTTGCTGAGGCTGTCTTCTACACAACTTCTTTCTTCCATTGTTTCGCAAGAACCTTCTTGAGCAAAGAATTGGTGAACGTTCATGATGATATTCCTACTCTGACTTTTCTATCTGCTTGGGGAGTGTAGAGAGGATCTGCCAACGTCATAGTGTCGTTTATTGCCTCTGATGTCATGCTGGACCCCGACAAGTTGTTCCATACATTCCTGCCGACAACACCCGTTTAAATATAGTGCAACCAAAACCATAAATGTATAAATTAAAATAACAAACGTAAGGTTTGTCCGGTAACTAAAGGGAATTTAGTGTTGCTTTTACATACCATATCCGGCAATGCTTATTCTAATAAAAAATTACAATGGAAAAGAGTTGTTTAGGTACTTGAATTGAGTATTAATAAAGCAATTCATCGTATATTAACCATTTGACTGTTAAGAGATTTAATCACATAACTCAGCCAGAGCAAGGGAGATGGGGAGGAGGAGGTATGTAACTCCTCCGCTGGGCCCTCCTTCCTCTCGTAATCTCATTAGACATTCTTCATTCGAGCAAAGACTACGCTCCTGCTCGGTTGGGTGGCGGGCACTGGTAAACACAGCTGTGAGTGCTAGCTCCCAAATTTGGGATGTTTTGGAGCCTATTACATTATCTGAAGGATATATAGACTTACCTACTTGTGTATAAGGACCTGTTTACCACACGAAAATAACTGCTCGGGGTCCCATCACTCCTGGCTGGGTGTTGTGGGATGTCAACATTGCCCCATGGAAAGTGAATTATCGCTTAAGAACTCTACATGGAAGAGTAAAGAAAAGATAGTATTGGACGAAGTTCTTGAAGACCTTGAGTTGAGTAGTGATGAGTCTAATACGAGTGATGAAGCACAAGGGAAGTTCGAAAGTGAGAAAATACAGCTACAACAAGAGGTAGTGAAAAAGAAAGAAAGTTCTAAAAGGATGAGGGAGACAAGCTGGCAAGAGGACAGTGAAAGCGGAGAAGTAAGAGAGGAGAAGAGACAAAAAAATCTTGGACAAAAAACGTGTGTGGGTGGTAATAATAATGGAAATAACAGAAAGGAGATAGTGGAGAATGGATCAAGAACAGAGCAAAGTATGGAATTTGAAGGAAGCAGACAAGAACACACACAAGGTAATGTTGGTCGTGTCAGGAAGAGAATAATTTTTCCACAGTCATGCCCGATGACCTTCCTTGAAAAATTAAAATGGGCAGTACAACTAGGACGGGAGCATCGCAGCTTTGAGCCTCTTTTGAAAGAAGGCACACACAAGCCTTATCTTACAGTGGGGACCATGGAGGCTGTGGAATTGTTGACAACTGTTGGGTACAAGGGATTACTGATGGTTTTGCCAGAGGAGAGCGACATACTACTTACAAAGGTTATAATCTTCAGGTACCCTGTAATACTAGATCCAGAATACTTATTGGATGACGAAAGATTTGTTGGGTCAAGAGGCATTTAATAAGGGGAGAAGAGAGAAGCCAGGTTATTGCTCTAATGAGAGGAAAGGTTCCAGAGAAAGTGTTCATCACAGGAGCAGGGTATAGGAAGGTGGCACTATATGTGGAAGGACCAATAATGTGTCTCAAGTGTTGCAGATGGGGACATAAGGCCTGGAGCTGTCAACTGGACCCACGTTGTAGATTCTGTGGGAGAAGCACGAATCTAGCAACTGTAAGGACAAGATCAATGCAGGAGAGAAAGTGAAGCCTTGTTGTTGTAATTGTGGTAAAACTCACAATGCTAGTTCATTTGCATGCGAGATGAGGCCACGTATGAGAAGTGACCAACAAAGGAATTATTCAGAGAACACTGAAGAAGTACGCTGTGGTCTGACAGTGACAAGACAGCAGGAGAACACACAGACAGTGGAGACAGTGATCCCTGAGAATGCCTGGCATGAAGATTCAAGAAGGATAGGACTGCGATTGCGGCCGGAAGAGTTGTTGATGCCAGGGACAAACAGAGTAATAAACAAGTAGCAAGTGAGAGTAGTGGTGCAGCCCTCCAGGTTAGTGATAAAACTGTGCAAGAAATTCTGGGAGAAGAGGTGCGTAAGATGTTTCAGCTTTTGCAAAAGTTAGGTCAGAAAATAGAAGTGATAGAGAAAAGACTTGATACAGTGATAAATAAAGAAAGGGAAAACAAAGCTGTGAATAATGTAGAATTAGAAGGGAAAGAGGAAAGTGAAGAGCTCAAGCTTTTGAAAAATTCAGTGCTTAAAATAAGTATTACAGGGAAGGAGAGGAAAATAAAGGATTGTGTAGTGCAGGGAGCAACAACTGAAAGTTTTAAAAATGTGTTGGTAAGTGTAAAGATGCTGATAAAGAAAAACTTTTGAGGAAATGGGAATCTGTGCAGGAGGATTGGGCCTTCTTAAAGAATCTGATTGGAAAGGATATAAAATGTGTAAATATTAATCGTGGATCTAGCTAGCCTTAAGATAATGTCCTGGAATGTTAATGGTCTACGAAATAGAGTGACAGATGTACACTACTTTACCCTTAAAAATAATATTGACATAATTACCCTTCAAGAGACTGGAGACAGGAAAGGCGACCTGCTTAAACTGTCTGGATATAAGGGATTTCATCTCTATTCGGGTGAAGGTATAAGAGGGGTCTCAACATACATTAAGAATTCCATACCAGCAGAACTAGTTGGAAGCCCGAGTAGAGTACAAGGAATAGAAAGTGTCTGTATAAAGTTATATTTGAAGGAAGGAGAATTGAACATAGCAAATTTGTACATTTCTGGAGGCTGTTTTGACCTCAACTTCTTACCAGATTGCATGTTTTTGGACTCAACTGTAGGAGATTTTAATGCTCGACATCCAAGACTCCAAACAATGGTGAGAATTAATTGTAATTGTAGATATATGAGACGAATATGGCTGTAATATGTAACTCTGTACTATTTACCATTATTGATTCAGGTCTCTGTATTATATGTTTTATAATCATACTCCCTCTTGTCACCGAGTGTAGTTCAGGTTTTGGGCACATGCGCGCTGTACGTGCATGAGCAGATAGAGATACCCAGAGAGATTCCAAGACAGGACGCTGTTTACCCCTGTCTTAACTCCTTTTTGTGTTTGTCCCAGAAATAGAACTTACGGACTTGACATCAGTGTGTTTCCTTTACCCCTGAATGTAAGGACCACCTGAATCTCCCACATGGCGCAGTGTTTAGCTGGGACATCACATTATTCAGAATTGGAGTGGACACAGAATCTCTCTCGGAGCCGCCATCTTGTCAACTTCCCTTGTCGAGTGGATCTCGGCGCGTACCTCAACACGATATTCCTGGATTTACAGTGCAGTGTTGTGAAGTGCTTTTTCAGTGTTGTGTGTGCCCTTTAGTGTCTTTAAAGTGTTTCCCCGTGTTCCTGCACTTTTTACAAAAGAGGGGAGCCTTTTTAAGACCTATGGGAGAGCTCAAGTTTTGACATCCACCCCCGTTCATGTCTCGACCGGCACTGAGTAAGCCAGCCAGCCTGCTAGCCAGCCCGCCCCGAGTACACACACGAACGAACGCACACACACACACACACAGACGCTCGCAGATATCTTCCATTTAAAGACGATTGCTCTTCTGCTCACTTATTAATTACAGTAATTGTGAGAGAAATAAACCAGGCCATATGGAAGATCAGGAATTTATTGGGTTTTCTTCAGAT
>NW_024712638.1:0-11889 GCF_018991925.1 Homarus americanus
TGTACTGTTTGTGTGTATGGTGGTTGGTGTTTTGCCGCTCTTCTGAGGGCTATATTTTGCACTGCTTGATATTTAAGTTGATTAGTTCTTGCGATTGTGTTCAGAGGTATCGGAGGGTATTCTAAGTGTGGTCTGATCAGTGCTTTGTATAGGTGCAGTTGCGTGTTGGTGTCCAATTGGCGGAATCTTCTGAGCTTTGTAAGTTGTGATCTTGCCATAGCTATTCTTTCATTGATGTGAGGGATTATTCCGCTTCTGGAAATCTTGAGTCCTAATGTTTTTCCCTTGGCAACATATGGTATTTGTTGATTGTTGATAATAATAGGGCATGGGTTCGTTTTTGCGATGTGAATTATTTGGAGTTTTTGGACATTGGTTTTTATCTTCCATTTTCGTTCGTAGTTGTTTATTATCTCTATTTCTCTGCATGTTCTAATGGCCATCATTTGTTTGGATTTTCCCGGGTACCTGATTATCTGTGTTATATCATCTGCGTATGCTATATATTCTGATTGCCGTGGTTGCGGCATATCTGCCGTATATACAGTGTATAACGTTGGTGATATATTGCTGCCTTGGGGAACTCCGCTATAAAGGTTGAAGGTTTGTCCTAGATGGTTGTCAATGATTAGTTTGGCCTTTCTGTTATCTAAGAAATTACATAGTAGTGCTGTGATATTGGTAGGCATGTCCAATTTGATTATTTTATACTTCATTCCTTCATGCCAGACTTTATCAAATGCTTTTGAAACATCTCTTAGAATTATATTACATTGTTCTTTGTTACTTGCAGCATTTGCGATTGATTCGTATATTAGTGCTATTGCTGTATTGGTTCCTCGGTTTTTTCGAAAGCCGTGCTGTCTCGGGTTATATTTGTTTTCTTGGTCTAGAAAATTTCTGAGTCTGTGGTCAATTATTTTTTCCAATATTTTACCGGGTGTTTCCAGTAATGAGATAGGTCTGTAGTTTTCTGCTTGAGTATGGTTCTTTCCTGCTTTCGGGATGAGTCTGATTTTGGCTAATTTAAATTTGGTAGGGAAAAAGCCAGTTGCAAGTGAGGCATTGTATATATTTTTGAGCTGTTCGATCATAGTCTGAGGAATGCTTTGTAGTACGATTTTATTAATTTGGCTTATGCCAGGTGCTTTATTCTTGAAACTTGCTATTGTTTTTACAATATCATTTTGAGTTAGAGGAGCAATTATTGGGTTGTTGATGTTTAAAGAATTGAGGTTAATTTTTACGGTGGGTTTCCATTTCTCTGTGTTCTGGTTCAAATATGTTCTAGTTGCCTGTTCTGTTTCTTGGCAGAAGCTTCTATTATCTTCGTCGTTGATTGTGAATATGTTTTTCCAGAATTCTCTAAATATTGGTTCTTTTTCGTGTGGTTCTGTTGCTTTTCTACCGTTTTTGTCCTTTATATAACTCGTTTCTTCCGAATTAGTTCCCATTAGGTTTTTAATTTTTTTCCAGAATGCTTTTGGGTTTCTGTGATCTGCTTGTGTGTCCTGAATCAGCTTGTTCCAGGTTTCATTGTGTTTGTTCTTACTTATTTCTTTCAGTTCTTCTTTTATATTCCTGTATAATATTCTGATGTCATTGTTCCACCCGTGTGTTTTGGTGTATTCATATAGATTGGTGAATCTAGTTTGGATCATTTTCTCTTCATGTGTTAATTGTGCATGTGGTAATGTACGGTATGTTGTTTTTGGGATATTGTTTTGCATTGCTGTTGTTACTTCATTGTACCATCTGTCCAGCGATTTGTCAATCTCAGTTGTGTCTTTATTGTGTAGGAGTGTTGGTTCGTTTTTGCTGAGATCCAATTTAAATTTTTCCCAATTTGCTCTATTAAGTGAAAATCTTGGGATTGATGGAATTTGTATCGGGGATGTGGATAAAGTTGCTATTATGGGTAAATGATCACTGGTTGTTGTGGGTCCAGCTTTTAGATGTACATTTAGATGGTGATGCCTATTGGTTAAAACAATGTCAGGTTTCCCAGTGTTACCGGCTGATACGTAAGTTGCGAAGTCGGGCCCAAGGTGAGTTATTGTCCCGTGTTCGATGAGAGCATGTAGAATTTTTCCTCCTGGGTTTCTGATATTGTTTCCTAAGGTTGTGTGTTTTGCATTGAGGTCTCCTATAAAGTATGCTGGATTGTTTTGCCTCATTAGTTTTAAAATATCCCCTGTAGGGAATATTGGCCTTCTGAATGTTAAATAAGACGTTCCGATTAGTATTGGGCCTCTGGTTGTGTTTACTTCGGCTGCAAGAAAGTTGCTATGAAAGTTGTCTATGATTTTGTATTGTATGTTGCGTTTTATAGCTATTGCTATGCCGTCGTGTGGTTCATCGTGTATGTTCATTTGATGTACATGGTAGTTAAAGATCTTGATTTTGTCACCTTTTTCCTGATATTTCCTCGTCAGATTCCAGGCAAGGACGTTGTGCTGGATTATCTTTAATAATTTATTTTGTGTAATCGTGGATCCCGAGAACTTGGTGTAGGGTGTTTGCTGGCTCGTGCATCTACTGGTGAGTGTCTACTCCTTTCCTCCTTCAGTCCCGTTCTGATTTTCTTAAACTTGGTTACATCCACTCTTTCGATTCTATTATTTTTGGTATTTAAAAGTCCTGCAGTTATCAATTGGTCTATATAGGTTTCTTCTACCCTATCGTCTTCGTAGGTGAATTTTACAGTGCCTTCCTTGATTTCCTGCAGAAGTCTGTCATTTGATATTGTAGGTGGTGTGTTGACTGAGTAAAAGCGGATGCCGATCTCATTGCCTAGGTCTGCTGGCTGCACATCGCTTGGTGAAGATGGGGGGGGCACGATGGCCAGAGTGGGATTCTTTTCTTAATTTTGCGGTGTGGTGTGACTTCTTGGGTGATAGGGTCTGTTTCCATGACGGTTTCTTCTGTGAATAGTTTGGTTTTGTGCTCCTGTGGTTTCGTTACTCCGAGGCTACTCTCGGTGACGATTTTAAATATTTCTGTTGAGGGGGCGTCGTCTGGAAATTTTACCTCTGGCAGATTGTTTGCCGCAAACATTTCTCTAATCGTTTTTCCGAATGTTCCTGGTTTTGCAATGTTATTAAGGTGTGCATGTATGATACTAGTTAGGATCGTGAAAGGTAATCCTTCACTCAGGTTGAGGTAAGTCGGCTGCATGAGGGGATTTTCTTTAGTTTTCTTCAGGACTTTGGAAGTGGTATCTTGTAGCTTTGCAATTGCTGCGTATGTTTTGTTGGGGTCTGTTTCAATCTTCTTGTTTGTTCTTTCTTTCTCTCTCAGGTTTCTAATTATTTCTTTTCTTATGGGACAACGCGCTGCTAGTGTTCGGTGGTCCCCATTACAGTTCAGGCATTTTGGGTTATCTTTATTACTACATTCTCTGAATGTGTGGCCCTCTGTTGCACATTCGGAGCAGAACTTCTTATCTTTTAGTGGACAATTTACGGCTAGATGATTATATTTGTAACAGGTCCAACAGGGTGTTATTGGGAAAAATTCCTCCTGCTCAATTTGATGCTTTGTCAGATGGTAGTGGGAAATACAGAGGCCATTCTCTATGGCTTTTTGTGCCATGGATATCTCTCCAAACCTGACCTTCATCATGGTAGGAGCACCAGGCATTAGCACAACCTCCTCGACTCTGGCCCATGTGTTCTTCTCTTCTATGTTATTGGCAATATCACTTGGTGTTTGTTTCAGTATGTTCTTATCTACCCTTTTAATCACTATGGATTTTTTGGCTCGTAGTTGTGGTGGTATTATTATTTCGAATCCATGTTCTTTTAATTTCTTTGTTGATTCGTCTGAGAGCATGTTGTCCACATCTTTTTCTTCAAGGCACAGGACTATGTATGAGGCCTTTGTTTCTATTAATGCAGCGAATTTGATGTTTAACTGGGCACACAGTAGTATACCCAGTTCTTCCTTACGTTTTTCCGATACACCCCCCAAGAGGGAGCGTACCCGTATCCTGTTTCCGGTTGTCCTTGGCATTGCATTTGGTCGTTCTCCGTGAAATGAGCGGCGCTGCTGAGTGGCTAAGGTGAAGGCGGTAACAGGCCAATCACTGCGCAGTCCGAGGGTGAGGCCTGGTCTGTGAAACTCGCTGCTGATTGGCTGGTAAGCGGACGGCAAGTGATCAACCAGCAGTTGTAGCTTCCACTACATGTGGGTTGTATCCCACATGTGAGACTTAACGGGCGGGGTTGTGAACCATTCGGCCGCTACAGGTGACAACTCCGTCTAGTTACACGAAATCTGTGGGAAAAGCAAAGGGAGAAGGAGGGTTGTAGATTAGAGAAAGTTGAACAGGCGAGGAATGTGGTGCTTCTCTCGCGGCAGGTGCAAAGTCCTCAGGGGCGACGGGTGGGGTGTCTGGGTCCATAGGGCCGGATGTAGGATCCCCATGAGGAGCAGGGTGCGTATCAGGAGCAGTAGGCACCTGGGGATGAAAAGAGGGTACCCAGAAATGTTGTGGACAAGGTTTTGCTGCAAGTGGCAACTGCGGGCAGACTGGTGCAGGCGTGGTTTGTTGGGGGTAATGCTGGGCTGTGGACCCATCGGGTAAGGTGGCCGGCTTCACTCGATCTATGCTGACGGTGTCATGTCTGCCATTGCGAATGATCGTCAGGGTCAGGAACTTCGCTGACCGTGCAAAAACCGGGAAGGGTCCATGGTAGGGGCGTTGAAGTGGGTTGCGGTGAGCATCGCGCCTAACGAAGACATAATCGGCGGTGCTTAAAGGGGCTATCTAAGAGTATTGTGTGATCGTGTACACCCAGTCATGATGTAAGTGGAAAATGTACCTAAGTTTAGCAGTACAAAATAAGTAAAGCCAGGGAGTTGACCCCTGTAGTTGAGTGTTAGTGAAATTATTCATAAAATATAACTTCATTTTAATAAACCATTTTATAATTTTAATAAACCATTTTATTTGTATGTTAGGAGTAGCATTTACCTGCAGCATTTTGCCAGGAGGGATATGTTCAGGGCGACGGGAAGGCTGGCGTGGGGCAGTAGCTTTGAATGCAGAAACTGCTTGTTGTAGTGTTTGCAGTAGGTCATGACAGGCAGTAGGAGTGAAGTGGTCAACGTCAGGAGTAAGTGAGAAGTCCCCGGGTAGCTGAAGGGGTACAAGTGGCAATGATGCCAGTTACAGCACCAACACTAATACTTTAACATCACCAGAATTAGTAGCTTCTCTTCACCACTGGTGGTACCATTGCCCACAAGCAAAGTGATGGTCAACCTATTCTTGCTGACTCCAAACACTCAGGCAATTCAGGTGAATACCTACAAGTGTACTCGGGGGAATAACACCCACAGCTGCACTTCCACGCTGCTCGTTCAAATTTTGGTTGTGTTCACATCTGAGGCTCTGGACTCGTGGGCTTTTTCTCCAGACCTTCACAAATCGACTGTCATTCTCCGGACACCTACTCCGGCTACTACAGCGGCTGCCACGTCATTGACACTTCCTCCACGCTCTATCTCCCGTCCATGCCCTGGCGTTTCTCCTGTGTGACAAGACCATCGCCCACCAACGCCGGCGCCGAGTGAGGAAGCTGCCCTGGATATCTGAGCGGATCACTGCTTTACGGAACCGTCCACCGGGTCACCGCCGTAGGAAATATTCCTGTACATTGTTTGATACCTCGTAATTGTTTGTCTCCCTTTAATTGTTTGACTCCCTTAATTGTTTGACTCCATTAATTGTTGACTCCAGTAATTGTTTGACTCCCGTAATTGTAATTTGATATTTGTGTGAGTGGTGTCAGAGTTTTGTGTTATTTTCATAGTAAAGAGATGTCAATTTTGAACGGTTGTTTGTTATCCCTCAGAAAACCATGGTTCTTGACTTTCCTTTTATAAGATCCTGATTAGGCTGGCAAGGGATTCGTATCCCTAAGTCCCAGGTCTTTACACTTACAACCATACACCACCTGTACTTTATACTCAAACATGTACTTACCACCATACACCACCTGTACTTTTTACTCAAACATGTACTTACCACCATACACCACCTGTACTTTATACTCAAACATGTACTTACCACCATACACTACCTGTACTTTATACTCAAACATGTACTTACCACCGTACACCACCTGTACTTTATACTCAAACATGTACTTACCACCATACACTACCTGTACTTTATACTCAAACATGTACTTACCACCATACACTACCTGTACTTTATACTCAAACATGTACTTACCACCATACACTACCTGTACTTTGCTCTCCATGACATGTACCCATATATACATTAGGAGTGTCATAGGAGAAAATCCTTTAAAACATGTTACATCACTTTTTTGGTAGATTTTAGTGAATATAAACAGAAAATAATTTCAGTTTCAATATTTTGCAACCTTTTGCTAGGTAAATTTTAGCGTGAAATTTATCGAAAATCTAACGTACAGCTGCATTAGTGCATTACAATTAAATAGTGAACATTGCTTTCTGACTTCATTCTTTAACAACCCAACTAACAATATTTTTTCTGTTTCAGATTCTGATGCATTTATAAGTTGATAATATTTGCGATGGCTGTGTCAGGACGAGGAACCAAAAAATCCAGCCATCTCAGTCACTATCTTGGTCTGGGAGAGAGCTCCTGGAAATCGGGGTGCCTACATTGAAATGCTGAATCACGGTGTTTTAATCCAGGCAAATCAGTGAAAAAACCAAGGAACTTACACAAACAAAGACATTTGCCATTGATATGACCAAAGCTGTCTTGCTGATGCCTCTGGCTAACTTGCTCAGTTCAAGCCTCCAGTCACCAACAAGTCAGAAGAAGATTAGTGAGAGACTGCTAGCCAGTTGGGAAAGGCAAGAGATATCTCTCTTGGGAGAGGAAAACTTGCAGTTAAGGACAGCTTTGCCAAGCAACTGGACCAGTTATTTGACATAATTACTTGCAAGTGCCCAATTGTTCTCTGTCCTGAGTTTGGATGCGATCGTGACTGTAAATCCGAGGCCCACATCTCCTGTATTTGCAAGCGTGAACTGAAGATTCCTGTGATCAAACTGGCATTTGTCAAAGCACAGAGAGAGAAGACTGACAGTATGAGGGCTCTGTGATTTCTAGCCAAAGATATTCCGGAGTCCAGAGACAGGGCTGCCACAGAGACAGAAGAGGAGAAAATTTGCGGGGAAAAGAGACTTGCGAAGGCCAGGTGAGGTAAAAAGGCCGATGATTGGAGTCAAGCTGATTCAGGGATTTAGCCAACCCCATGGCTGATCAGTGCTGACCAGGAGAATGGTGACTGTCCCTGGCAGAAAATAGATCCCAAACCTTCCAGGCATAAGATTCGAAATAGGAAAGATGTCAGGCATAGTGGCCAGCATGCGACACCACTAGTCTCAGAGAAACTGCAGAGATAGCAACAGCTGCCTGGATTGACAGTGGTTTGATAACACTGATGATGTTCACCTGGTGATAGATCATAACAAAGTAAAATTGAGCTCAGGAGAAACTTTTCAGTAACCTAGAAGAGGAGTTTGATAAGGGGATAAGAAAATGGAATCAATTGTTTGTTCTTTGATGGGAGAAGGGATGACACTAAAGTGTTCATGAAAGTTGGAAATTCTGACAAGTTGTTCCCTGCCATGGTGAAGGAGGAACACTACTCCTGCTGCAGTGAACCAGGAGGGAAGTATTTGTGGCATTTCACTCCAGAGAAAGATGACATCAGGAAACCAGCTGAGATAGTGGCAGATAACATTGTGAACTGGCTCAGAGAGAGGAATGTAGACCAGACCCTGCAGGCCATTGGAGGGGACAGCACCAACACGAACACAGGGTGGCAAGGGGGGGTCATGCAGTGGATAGAGCGGAAGATTGGGAGGAAGCTGGTCTGGATTGCATGACCTCCACCAGCAGGTTGCCACTCCAGACATCTGATCCAGGAGCTGGATGGCAAGACTCTTTCAAACAACAGATGAGTCTGAAAGTCTCTTGGCTTGAATGCTGGACTCTGCCACTGAGTTAAAGATAAATCCGAGCTTTGAAAAAAATCACGGATTGGCCCACCACTCGTTGAGCTTGCATGCACAGCGCCATTGACGACCTGAGTGCCTGACCAGTACTATGAATTTACATGATTTACCAGTACTACCATCAAAACTGGTCATGCCTGATAGACTTGCTTGCCTAAGATGGGTCAGTCTCACATTCTAGGTGGCTCACAACGGCTCTCAGGTTCTGCAGAATTTGGGTTGCTCATCATAAACTGAAAGGGAACCAGCTTCACAACCTGAGACTTATTGTCCAATTCATCGTGAGTGTCTACTTGCCAAATTGGTTCAACACCAAGGTCAGGTCATCGTTCTCCGAAGGTCCGAGGCATGTTCTCTTCCAGCTTGAGCTCCTGAGGAGTCAGCCAAGGAAAGTTGTTCAGATTGTGGAGCAGACTGTGAGGAGATCTTCCTGGTATGCTCATCCCGAGGCAGTTCTGCAGACAATGCTCTGCAGTAAGGATGAGGAGGAGAGAAGAGTGGCAGTCAAAAAGATCTTGGATATGAGACTTATGAGAGGATCTGGGCATGACAAATCAGTTGGTGACGATTCCTTCAGGGTCAGGAAGACTCTGAAGTCAATCTGGAAGTGCTTGAAGACCCTCACTGATCTCATAGATCTGGATAACATCAGGGCTGGCAGTGAACCCCCTCTTACCTGCAGCCTCACCAATGTTCAAGTCAGAGCTTTCCTGGACAACCCATGCATCCTGCTGGCCCTCGCACACCCAGAGTATAGGCGTTGTGAGTGGCCGAGGCCAGCAGTCCGTGTACAGCCAGGAAAGGAGGGAATGCTACATCCGAGCTCAGGTGGTCAGCAGGGAGGTGATGAGTAGAAACAGAAGCAAGAAAGACATGTTCTCTATGGTGTGCAGCAACACCGGGTCGTAGTAGTAAAACTGGTTTTTGTATTTGATGATTTTGTTTTCTAAAGGAATATTAAATTTAATAAATGTGTCAAGATCATTCGTTTCACTATTCTGGATCATTTTCATCCTAATAAATTAACCTGAATTTTCATAAGATTTCAAGTTAAAATTTACCTAGCAAAAATGAAAACTTTTCAAATCTGAAGATATCACATGATTCTGCACATAGAACTACATCATTAATACCATGGGCCGATTTTTCAAACTAAAAAAAAAAAAAAAATTCGCCTCCGCATGACACACCCTACATTAACCTTTATAGTAGCAAACTGCGTAAGAGGGTAAGACTGGGTGCTCTTTATGCCTAAGGTTGGCTTAAGGCTGGGTGCTCTTTATGCCTAAGGCTAGGTGCTCTTTATGCCTAAGGCTGGGTGCTCTTTATGCCTAAGGCTGGGTGCTCTTTATGCCTTAGGCTGGGTGCTCTTTATGCCAAAGGCTGGGTGTTCTTTATGCCTAAGGCTGGGTGCTCTTTATGCCTAAAACTGTAATAATTCTTTGCTCTAAAAAGGGAGCCCTGTGATTACTGTGGTCGTCTCCTACAGTATGACTCAGGCCGTTCTATCATAGAATAGGTGAGCCCGATTTGTCTTCCCACCAAGACCTCCCGTTCTGAGTGTCAAAGGAAACACACTGAAGGTCGCTGGCTGGGGCAAGACTAAGATAAGTAAGAGTCTCTCTCTCTCTCTCTCTCTCTCTCTCTCTCTCTCTCTCTCTCTCTCTCTCTCTCTCTCTCTCTCTCTCTCTCTCTCAAAACACTGTTAACTTTAACTATTACTCCAATATCTGTGATTCAAAAATTTTTCTCCAATAATTATATTAACTCTTTACTGCAGCTAACAACCCTCCTCCTCCACACAGGTAAACTATGTGGACTAACAACCCTCCTCCTCCACACAGGTAAACTATGTGGACTAACAAAACTCGAGAGACTTAGTGTGGACGCCACCATGGGCAAGGTTACTTTTAAAAGTCATTTTAGTGGTGACCACTTCTGTACACCTATCCGGGCGTCAAAAACATCTGTCTGGTAGGTGTAGGGGTTATGTGGTAGGTGCAGGGTTTGATGGTAGGTGAAGCGGTTGTGTGGTAGGTGGAGGGGTTGGGAAGTAGGTGGACGGAGGGTTGTGTGGGTGGTGAAGGAAGGGGTTGTGTGGGTGGTGGAAGGGAGGGGTTGTGTGGTAGACGGAGGGAGGGGTTGTGTAGGTGGTGGAGGGAGGGGTTGTGTTGCAGAAGGAGGGGTTATGTTGCAGGGGGGTTGTGTGGTGGGGAGGGGTTGTGTGGTAGGTGGAGAGAGGGGTTGTGTCGGTGGTGGAGGGAGGGGTTATGTGGTGGGTGGAGGGGTTGTGTGGGTGATTGGTGGAGAGGGAGGAGGGTTGTGTGGGTGGTGGAGGGAGGGGTTGTGTGGTAGGTGGAGGTTGTGTGGGTGGTGGAGGGAGGAGGGGTTGTGGGTGAGTGGAGGAGGGTTGTGTGGTAGGTGGAGGGTTTGTGGTGGGTGGAGGGTTGTGTTTGTGGTGGAGGTGTTGTGTGGGTGGTGGAGGGTTGTGTGGTGGTGGAGAGGGTTGTGTGGGTGGTGGAGGAGGGATTGTGTGGGAGGGTGGAGGGAGGGTTGTGTGGGTGGTGGGTGTTGTGTGGGTGGTGGAGGGGTTGTGTGAGCGGTGGAGGGAGGTTGTGTGGGTGGTGGAGGGTTGTGTTGCAGGGGAAGGGTGTGTTGCAGGAGGAGGTTGTGTGGTAGGGAGGGTTGTGTGGTGGGTGGAGGGAGGGTTGTGTCGATTATGGAGGTAGGGGTTGTGTAGGGAGCTGGAGGGTTTGTGGGTGGTGGAGAGGGAGGGAGGGGTTGTGTGGGTGGTGGGTAGGGGAGGTTGTGTGGTGGTGGAGGAGGGAGGGTTGTGTGGGTGGTGGAGGAGGGTTGTGTGGTATGGAAGCTGAGGGAGGGAGGTTTGTGGTAGGGGTGGAGGGGTTGTGTGGGTGGTGGAGGTGTTGTGTGGGTGGTGGAGGAAGGGGTTGTGTGGTAGGTGGAGGGGTTGGGTAGTAGGTGGACGGAGGGTTGTGTGGGTGGTGGAGGGAGGGGTTGTGTGGGTGGTGGAAGGGAGGAGTTGTGTGGTAGACGGAGGGAGGGGTTGTGTGGGTGGTGGAGAGAGGGGTTGTGTTGCAGAGGGAGGGGTTGTGTTGCAGGGGGAGGGTTGTGTGGTAGGGGGAGGGGTTGTGTGGTAGGTGGAGGGAGAGGTTGTGTCGGTGGTGGAGGGAGGGGTTGTGTGGTAGGTGGTGTATAGATATGTAAATACCAAGATATGTGAACACGCCCGACGGCAGGACTCTGTTACCATTCATTGTACCATTTATTCACATGTCTGTATTACTACATATTATTATAGCATGTCTGATATCTATGCTTATGTCTAATGCCTATGTTCACTTACTATGTCCCGATATACTATGTCTGTACCGCGCTAGTCAAGTAACTAGAAGACCTCATTTATTGTCCTAGTAATGTCTAGCAACTCTCCTTGCCTAGCTAGCTAATTTCCCTCAGATCGGCTTCGGCCTGCCTACGACGAGGAGTTCCTTGTGCTGGCTCCCGTTCCTGTACCGGTTGGTTATCCTGCCAAGTCTTGTACCACTTATTGAATATATCTACTGCTCGTGCTATTGGAGCTTGAAGAACCTTGTCTAGGATTTCATCCCACCACAGGTGGAGGGAGGGGTTTTGTGGTAGGTGGAGGGGAGGGGTTGTGTGGGTGGTGGAGGTGTTGTGTGGGTGGTGGAGGAACGGGTTGTGTGAGTGGTGGAGGGAGTGGTTGTGTGGGTGGTGGAGGGAGGGGTTGTGTTGCAGGGGGAGGGTTGTGTTGCAGGGGGAGGGTTGTGTGGTAGGGGGAGTGGTTGTGTGGTAGTAGGAGGGAGGGGTTGTGTC
>NW_024712639.1:0-12500 GCF_018991925.1 Homarus americanus
T
This sequence comes from Homarus americanus, assembly GCF_018991925.1. Taxonomy (NCBI): domain Eukaryota; kingdom Metazoa; phylum Arthropoda; class Malacostraca; order Decapoda; family Nephropidae; genus Homarus; species Homarus americanus. The sequence continues at coordinate 2 of NW_024712639.1, forward strand.
GGCACTATAGGACAGGACCTCTAGTGCTTCACCCTTACACTATAGGTCAGGACCTCCAGTGTTTCACCCTGGCACTATAGGTCTAGACCTCCAGTGTTTCACCCTGGCACTATAGGACAGGACTTCTAGTGCTTCACCCTTACACTATAGGTAACGACCTCCAGTGTTTACCCTGGCACTATAGGTCAGGGCCACCAATGTTTCACTCTGGCACTATAGGTTAGGAACTCCAGTGTTTCATCCTGGCACTATAGGTCACGAGCTCCCGTGTTTCACTCTAGCCCTATAAGTCAGGACCTCCCGTGTTTCACCCTGGCACTACAGGTCACGACCTCCAGTGTTCCACTCTGGCAATATAGGTAACGACCTACAGTGCTTACCCTGGCACTATAGGTCAGGACCTCCAGTGTTTCACTCTGGCACTAGAGATCAGAACCTAGAGTGTTCCATCCTGGCACTATAGGTCAGCAGCTCCAGTGTTCCATCCTGGCACTATTGGTCAGCACCTCAAATGTTTCACACTGTCACTAGACATCAGGACCTCCTTTGTTTCATCCTGGCACTATAGGTCAGGACCTCCAGTGTTCCATACCTGGCACTATAGGTCAGGACCTTCAGAGTTTCACACTGGCACTATAGGACAGGACCTCTAGTGCTTCACCCTTACACTATAGGTCAGGACCTCCAGTGTTTCACCCTGGCACTGTAGGTCTAGACCTCCAGTGTTTCACCCTGGCACTATAGGACAGGACCTCTAGTGCTTCACCCTTACACTATAGGTAACGACCTCCAGTGTTTACCCTGGCACTATAGGTCAGGGCCACCAGTGTTTCACTCTGGCACCTGGCACTATAGGTTAGGAACTCCAGTGTTTCATCCTGGCACTATAGGTCACGAGCTCCCGTGTTTGACCCTGGCACTAAAGGTCAGGACCCCCCGTGCTTCACATTGGCACTAGAGATCAGAACCTCCAGTGTTTCACCCTGGCACCATAGGTCAGGACCTCCAATGTTTCCACTTGCACTTTAGGTCTGGACCTCCAGTGGTTCACCCTGGCACTATAGGTCAGGACCTCCAATGTTTCCACGTGCACTATAGGACAGGACCTCTAGTGCTTCACCCTTACACTATAGGACAGGACCTCTAGTGCTTCACCCTTACACTATAGGTCAGGGCCTCCAGTGTTTCACCCTGGTAATATAGGTCAAGAGCTTCAGTGTTTCACCCTGGCACTATAGGTCAAGACCTTCAGTGCTTCTCCCTGGCACTATAGATCAGGACCTCCAGTGTTTCACACTGGCACTATAGGTCAGGACCTCCAGTGTTTCACCCTGGCACTATAAGTCAGAACCTCCAATGTTTCACTCTGGAACTATAGGTGTTTCACCCTGACATTATAGGTCACGATCTCCAGTGTTTCACTGTGGCCCTATAAGTCAGGACCTTCAGTGTTTCACCCTGGCACTATAAGTCAGAACCTCCAATGTTTCACTCTGGAACTATAGGTGTTTCACCCTGGCACTATAGGTCACGACGTCCAGTGTTCCACTCTGGCACTATAGGTAACGACCTCCAGTGCTTACCCTGGCACTAGAGATCAGAACCTAGAGTGTTCCATCCTGGCACTATAGGTCAGCACCTTCAGAGTTTCACAGTGGGACTATAGGACAGGACCTCCAATGTATCACAACAGCAAAATAGGTCAGGACCTCCAGTGTTTCACCCTGGCACTATAGGTCAGAACCTCCAGTGTTTCACCCTGGCACTATAGGTCACGACCTCCAATGTTTCACTCTGGCAGTATAGGTCAGGACCTCCAGTTTCTCACACTGGCACTATAGGTTAGGAAATCCAGTGTTTCACCCTGGCACTATACGTCAGGACCTCCAGTGTTTCACCCTGGCACTATAGGTCAAGACCTCCAGTGTACCACTCTGGAACTATAGGTCAAGACTTCCAGTGTTTCACCCTGGCACTATAGGTCAAGACCTCCAGTGTACCACTCTGGAACTATAGGTCAAGACTTCCAGTGTTTCACCCTGGTACTATAGGTCAGGACCTCCCTTGTTTTACCCTGGGTCTATAGGTGAGGACCGCCCTTGTTTTGCCCTGGCACTATAGGTCAGGACCTCCAATGTTTCACCCTGGCAATATTGGACAGGACCTCCAGTGTTTCAACCTGGCACTATAGGTCAGGACCTTCAGTGTTTCAACCTGGCACTATAGGTCAGGACCTTCAGTGTTTCACCCAGGCACTATAGGTCAGGACCTCCAGTGTTTCACTCTGGCACTATAAGTCAGGAACTCTAGTGTTTCATCCTGGCACTATAGGTAACGACCTCCCATGTTTCACCCTGGCACTATAGGTCAGGACCTCCAGTGTTTCACCTGGCACTATAGGTCATGACCTCCAGTGTTTCACACTGGCACTATAGGTCAGGACCTCCAATGTTTCCCACCGGCATCATAGGTCAGGGCCTCCAGTGTTTCACCCTGGTAATATAGGTCAGGACCTTCAGTGTTTCACCTTGGCACTATAGGTCAGGATCTCCAGTGTTTCACACTGGCACTATAGGTCAGGACCTCCAATGTTTCACCCTGACACTATAGGTCACGACCTCCAGTGTTTCACTCTGGCCCTATAAGTCAGGACCTCCCGTGTTTCACCCTGGCACTATAGGTCACGACCTCCAGTGTTCCACTCTGGCACTATACGTAACGGCCTCCAGTGCTTACCCTGGCACTATAGGTCAGGACCTCCAGTGTTTCACTCTGGCACTAGAGATCAGAACCTAGAGTGTTCCATCCTGGCACTATAGGTCAGCAGCTCCAGTGTTCCATCCTGGCACTATTGGTCAGCACCTCAAATGTTTCACACTGGCACTAGACATCAGGACCTCCTTTGTTTCATCCTGGCACTATAGGTCAGGACCTCCAGTGTTCCATACCTGGCACTATAGGTCAGGACTTTCAGAGTTTCACACTGGCACTATAGGACAGGACCTCTAGCACTAGCGTAGCTAGGGGGGGGCGGGGGGGGCGGTCCGCCCCGGGCGGCACTTTTGGGGGGGCGGCACTTTTGGGTCTGCTCATCACCCATATCTGCAGCTACTGGAGACGTTAATCCATCCCTTTGTATCGGCGGCAAGTTAATCCTTGTCGTGTCTGACCTAACACCTGACCCACATCATCACGGCCGTCATGAGCTACACCCTTGCTATGCGCGCCCCCCCCCTCCCCGCCACACACACAACCTGTAACCTGTTGAGGATTAAGGAAACTTATAAAGTTTAAGTATGTTTGGTGTGTATTTAAAGCATACTATATTTGAGTATGTGAAAGTACAGTAATATTATAATGGTACACAAACTATTTATATATATATATATATATATATATATATATATATATATATATATATATATATATATATATATATATATATATATATATATATATATATATATATAAGAGTGAGTCACTGTGCAATATGTATTTTTGTGGGGCAGGGGTGAGGGCAACAAGCCCTGGCGGCACACACCTAGCCATGCCACTGGGACGTCTCCCCTACAACTGCATATCGCATTCCGGACGCTGCTTATCCTAGCAACCAAGCGAGAGCTGACACCAGATGGTGTGGTAGCCTACAACGAAACTAGTCACCGGCGACTTTCTGGGTTTTCTCCCAACATGTTCATAGAGGACTGGCGGCTGCTGCTGGGTATATAAGCTCTGTCTCCATTGAATTCATTCTGCCCATCTTCCTGAACAAGCAACACCTTCCAGCAAGCTCCACGCTGTCAGCATTCATTCAACCAGGGAGGCCAGCAACAGGCAACATCTTCTAACGAAGCTCCTGCACATTTACCTCCTTCAACACGCTACATTTCACCGAACGTCTCTACTGAGCAGCTTCTCACCACACGGCTTATACCTCCAGCACCAGACTGTCTATCATATAACTTATATTATATAAGAAACCACATTAGAGTTTCTTCCATCCTGAGTGCTGGACAACATTAATATCTCGATAATGCCCTACAAGGTGTTACTACAGGTTAATGACCATGAAACGATGCTCATTAAACGCTTATCATCCACTGATTTATTTCGGGTTTCCATTACAGATCTTGCTTTATGATCCTAAAAATAAGGACCTCTGCATTGAAACAATCTTTACTTTTAGTGATTTAATTTAGTTTTTACAATTATTTACCATTTTTTACCATTATTTACAATTAATCTCAAAATTTGCTTTTATTTTACTCCTCAGTGACCTCTAACACATGTGACGTAATAATTCCTTAGTTAAGAGAGGTCATAAACTTATTGAAGAATTAGCATTAACCCGAAATGACAGAAAAATCCCTCAAGAGCGACAAATATAAATCAGTCAAGTCAGAATAGGTGGAGGTTGATTTTAATAGATGGAAAATATCCTCGAAGGTGAATTAAGAAGAAAAAACTTGAAAATACATGAAAATAAACACAGGTGAAATACAAACGAGAGACAGACAAGTTTAATTGGGAGAGACAGCGTACCAGACAGGTGAAAGACAGCTGAGGAGACAGGTGAGAGACAGGGGTAGAGACATGCACCAGACAGGTGAAAGACAGCCGAGGAGACAGGTGAGAGACAGGGGGAGACAGCGTACCAGACAGGTGAAAGAGACAGTTGAGGAGACAGGGGAGAGAGAAGCTTATCACCAGACAGGGGAGAGACAGCGTACCAGACAGGTGAAAGACAGCCGAGGAGAGGGTGCAGAGAGACAGGAGAGAACATACCAGAAGAAAAGGTGAAAGACAGCTGAGGAGACAGGTGGAGAGACAGGTAGACAGCGTACCAGACAGGTGAAAGACAGCCGAGGGGAGAGACAGGCAAACAGACAGAGACAGTTGGGAGACAGAGAGACGTACCAGACAGGTGAAAGACAGCCAGGAGACGTACCAGGAGACAGACAGTGAAAACAGGAGAGACAGGGGAGAGACAGGGGAGACAGCGTACCAGACAGTGAAAGACAGCCGAGGAGACAGGGGGAGAGACAGCGTACTAAAGACAGTGGAAGAGACACGGGAAGGAGCAGGAGAGACAGCTGGAGGAGCAGAGAGCAGTACCAGACAGGTGAAAGACAGCCGAGGAGACAGGGGAGAGACAGCTAGAGGGAGATAGGGGAGAGACAGGCAAGTAAACAGGTGAGAGAAGCCAGAGCAGGTGAGAGACAGCAGGACAGGGCAGGACAGGTGAGAGACAGCGAAGAGACAGGTGAGAGACAGGTGAGACAGGCAGGCAGGTGCCGAAAGACAGGTTGGTGAGAGAGACAGGACTGGTGATACAGCACTGTAGAGAGGGAGACGACACACACACCTTAAGCTCCACACACACAACTGCTCCACTAATCTCTCTGTGTTGGCTGTGTGTGGTGAAGGTAAAGGCTTGACGGTGCTGGTACTATGTAAAGGAGAATTTAGATGGAAAAGGAATATTAATAGATCCTTGGTTTTGTGGAGGTGAATCAAGAGGTAAATGTTGACAGTGTGTGTCACGTCTGCTACAGCACACATCACTCACTGATCATAAGAAACCACTGTGCCCTGAGACCAGTTATTTAGTAATCGTTACCCGTCAATCACTCGTCGTGTGTGTGTGATGAATGAGTATAAGAAACGGAGGACAAACCACAACTGATAATACATGGTACAGGTCCTGCCGAGTCAAGGAGTTAGAGGTTTGTGTAAGACCCACGTAAAGGGAGTCAGGAGGTGTTTGGGCAGACCAACAGCAATAAGGTTTACATTCGTTACATAAAGATTCTGCAAAAACAGTACGCATACATATAGATAAGCTACTCTAAACATGCTTTTTTTTTCTCTACGGTGGGGGAACGAGGTGTGGTAAAGGGTTCTGGAGACATTATTATCATCACAATTTATCCCCCTAATATCGAGGTTAGAGGAAGGAGTCAACAGCCGCCTCTCACAGATCGTATCTCTCTTCCAAGAATTTACCAACCGTACTGAAAACTCTTGGCTACACTCTGTACCACCATCTCCGACTCTTACTCTTGCCCTCTGTTGCCACCCAGTCACTCCTCTCTGCTGGTTTGACACAGCTGTTGGTCCCCCTGGAGCCGCCCCTGCTCACGGCCCACTCCACTGCCGGCGGTCTTCACTACTGGTGTAGTGCCACTGGGCCTGCCCTGTGTGTGTCCTGCTGCCCCTGAGCGAAGTCCTGCCTCATCTTCACGACACGTGGTGCCTCAACCTGTCCACCACACTGCCGCCCTGTGTCTGTGCTGTCTCCACCAGGGCTACTCTGGCTGACCTGAGGCCACCACCCTGGCTACCAAGGTACCCCACTGGCATGTCGACGCACACGCCATCACAATCACACTAAGAGGTGCTGTCCCTATACTGCAGATTGGGGTCACTAAGTCTATGATAATTTAACTCTAATCTTAATTTCTAAGGGTCGCCACCAGACCTCTGACAGCATGTAGCTCGTTAGGTAGCGGGCAGAGGGACTAGGCATTGGGTTAGGTTTTCCATTGACCAGATCGATAAGGGTAAAGAAGGGTGAAACCATAACATGTCTTAATTGATTTATTTCTTATAAAACACACTGGTAAAAAACACATACAACCACACTGTGGACCATAATTCCAAGGCCTGTCCCAGGGTATAGCACTGGCGCCTCTAACAACTGCTGTTGTGGTCGGTTACACTCCGACCCGAGGTGGGTTTGGGGTCCTCGGCCCACGAGGTAGAATAGAGCCGATTAATCATGCCGAATCAACGCCATCACTCCTATATTGACCACTGCTGGGTACCCACCGGCTCCGAGCGACCGGTGGGTTTCAATTAAGCCCACCCTCGACCTGGAGACAAACGGGGCAGCGTCAGGGGCCTGAGAAACATGACAACACCAACAAACTCTCTTGTCTAGACGACAGACGTATTTACGTTATATTACTTCTACACCGGGTGAATGACAATTCAACTGTTAAATCATGAACACTGGTGAACACTGATATTCACTACAATTGACTGAATTAACTGAATGGCTAGGGAACACAGAACATACCTGGAGACAAACGGGGCAGCGTCAGGGGACGCCCTCCCTGGCCATCTTGAGTTTATATACCCCTGAGTTGCCAGTGATCGCTACTCACGCAATGACAATAATCACAACAAACTAACTGTTACTCATTCAAAGATGACCCTCAGTTGACAAAGGTCTGGCGAATTACTAAAGTTGATTTAAACAGACTAATTCAAGGTCGCGTTTGCCAGTAGAGAGTACAATAAACGTAGTGATAACTGTGTTCGAAGGCGGGACTTACTGAGAGTGATCCTGAGGGTAAAACAGGTGGGAAATACACGTCTCTCCTGAGATTCTACAAGTGCGGTGGATTTGAATATTATGTAGCGTAACATGAATTAAAATGGGTTTTTAGGAATGACAATGATGTGTGCAGTACACCTCAATATTGTCAATGTGCCTCCCTCCACCCCTACTGTACCTGTCCCACCACACCATATCACCTCCACCCCCACTGTACTTCGCCACGCCTAGTACATTGACAACCCTGAGCCTGGCCGCACTGTTTGTAAACTTTGTGGTCAACCCGACTCTCACACCCTCTCTCACTACATCCTCACTTGCCCTATGACCTCCTCCTACAGGTCCCCAGCCGTTACCAACACCTCTTCCCTCCCTGACCAGATATCCCTCCTCCTAGTGACAGGCCTGGCACTAGGGACCTGCCACACTTTGCCAAAAACAGATAAAGTGTACGGGGAGTTTTCCCCCACACACTCATCATTCTGTCACTTTATGTAACTTGTTGACAAAACCCATAACCCTTCAGGCCTTTTACGCCCTTAATGCACGAGTCATAAAGGCAAGCGTGACCTACTCATGCTTCCCAGATGGGCACTGTAAACGCTTCACCTTGCACAGGATTCAAGGGGTGCCCAATAAACTAGCCCCCTCGGGGGTAATCTAATAAATCTCCCGGTGCCTCAGAGCAACACATTAATATCCTCATAATGTGACCAGGGACGTTAACTGACCCTGAGCGTCACTGAGCCTTTACCAAATACCCTCTTTAGTTTTTTCTTCTGTGACCCGGTAGTTGTAAGTCACGTATATTGCTAGTAGATAAATATGGCTAGTGGTCGTGGTGGCTATTTTTTTTTTTTTTACAGATATATGTATAGTTACCCGATGGCCATCGTAAGCGGCGGGATATTTAAACATACGGGCGGTGGCGTCTCAGAACCCAACTATAACTTTCTACATTAAATCTATAGATAAAACGCTTCACAGGCTTCAGTGTGGGGCAAAAAACGATGCGCTCGAAATCATCAATCAGCCACGTACTCTCACAAGATAAGTGAAATTTCAAGACGTTCGTCATATGAAAGATGTCTGTCTCCCTGGTGTTAACACCGTCACTTAGGTCGTGCACTAAGGGGACCCTAACTCACCCCCGCTTATTGGATCACTACTTCACATCCACTCCTTCACGTTTTGAGGACATTTCAGAGCCGCCACCACAGCGTCTCCTCCTGCACATTTTCCCCACCAAATTGTTCAGACTTTAGGTGGAAGGCTTGAAGGGCCGCCGCTTGGATTGACGAATGTCGACCTTGCACTCTGGGAAGATCTTGTACACTTTGTGCCCTCTACTGGCATAGTGGATGTACTCTGAGACTGGTTTATTGACATTACTGTCTTATTAAACGAGAAAAAAAATGCTTTAGAAGAGTACTGTAAGTAGAAATAAGTTTTATATGTACTTTAAGAAACGACTATCACTAGTAATCAGAGAATCTTGTGTCGGTGTACTGGAGGTGTTAGGATACAGGTGGAAGAAGGTGTAGTTAGACGGGAGTGTTGGTAGGAGGAGGGTGACACATGCCCTCACCCAGGCTACCAGTACACGGATGTCAAGCACGAATGAGAATAATGAACGTGACTCTCTCTCTCTCTCTCTCTCAATATACTGACAGTAACAGAGGACATCTTGACTCTGGCCGGGAGGATCTTAGTGTTATACACTAATTAATGACGTCTTCTGGGACGATATACTGAAGGGGTTTGTTAAGGCCGCCACGGTAATAAAAGGTTCGTGTGTCTTGTCGCAGGTCACCATCTGTTGCCGTCAATAATGAACTTGTGAGTGTGAGTAGTGTGTGGTGGTGGTGAGTGTCTGTGTGGTGGTGGTGGTGAGTGTGTAGTGGTGTGTGTGTGTGTGGTGAGTGTGAGCAGTGTGTGGTGCGTATGAGGAGTGTGTGGTGGTGGTGGTGAGTGTCTGTGTGGTGGTAGTGGTGAGTGTCTGTGTGGTGGGAGGTGTAGGTGGGAGGTGTGGTGTGTGTGTGTGGTGAGTGTGTGTGTGTGGTGGTGTGTGTGTGTGGTGAGGAGTAAGGAGGAGTGGTGGTGGTGGGAGGTGTAATGGGTGGAGTGGGAGGTGTGTGGTGGTGGTGGGAGGTCTGTGGTGGTGGGAGTGTAGTGGTGTGTGTGTGTGTGTGGTGAGGGAGCAGTGTGTGGGTGTGGTGGTGGTGGTGAGTGTGAGCAGTGTGTGGTGGTGGTGAGTGTCTGTGTGGTGGTGGTGGTGAGTGTGTAGTGGTGTGTGTGTGTGTGTGGTGAGTGTGAGCAGTGTGTGGTGAGTGTGAGCAGTGTGTGGTGGTGGTGGTGAGTGTGATCATCGTCTACGGGGCATATATACAAAACCTGGTACCTAAAAAATAAAGTGAAATACTGTATATCAAAACACAAAACATAAACGTAATAAAACATCATGAAACACTTTAGACGTATTACAAACGTATAATATTACTGCCTTAATTACCAACATCTATCCTGTTACTGGGAACGAGTGATGAGTAACGTTAGTACATCATGATATAATGTAATAACTTCCTCTCAAAACCACGACTTTGTGTTAGAAAAAGCAATAAGTTTCTCCAGATGGGAAAAAAATATGGATAAATTTTATCGTATCAGAAAATCTTCAAACGTATTCATCAATATATTTTTGCTGTCATTCTTCAGGTAACATAATGATGAGGAGGCGGAGGAAAAAGTCACCCTCCTTGACAGAACCAGCACCGTGATTTTTGAGCCATTGACGGCCAGCGCAACACTGCTTGACCTGACACATCAAAAGCCTGCACTGTGCATGTGTTTTCAAGTAGATCCTCAATGGTACGCTCTCAGAAAGGCAGCTTAGGTGGAGTCAAAAGAAATGCTTCGTAGACTATCCAAAGAAGAACCATGAAAAATGTGTAATATAACAACTGAGACTTGACAATTTGTTTCTTGTCACAGGTTGGTATAAAGACAACAGTGACTGGGATGCCTCGTCTTGGAAACCTCCCAACAGAGCTGCCTAACACGACAGGAGAACACGACGAAAAGAGAAGCGACGTCTACCAACTCCTGAAATGCAAATAGTTCCATCTTTCGTCTTGTCCAGCCTTCAGGGGAAAACATAACATATCGAACAATTTGTCTCCAGCCAACAGAAAGAAAACAGTATTGGGCGTGAAGTTATGGGTGGTGGGTAATGCATGGGTGTTATGGGGGGTAGTCATGGTGTAGTTATGGGTGTAGTCATGGGTGTGGTCATGGGTGTGGTTATGGGTGTAGTCATAGGTGTAGTCATGGGTGTGGTTATGGGTGTAGTCGTAGGTGTATTCCATGGGTGTAGTTAAGTGTATAAGGTTATGGGGGTGTATTATGGGGGTAGTTATGGGTGTAGTTATGGGGTAGTTATGGGTGTAGTTATGGGGGCGGGGTAGTTATAGGGGTAGTTATGGGCAAAACAGTGTAAAAATACAGGTGTTAAATAAAACAACAGTTGACTTTATTACATTATTAATAAATGTTTGTATGAAATGTTATACGACTAATAACTGTTTGTTACTACGAGCTGTTGTGAGTTTAGGGAAACACCAGTAGCAAAATATATCCTTAAAAGTATTAAAAGAGTTTTAAGTGACGGCTTGTTATTAGTGACACTATAGTGTATCATGGTGATTAGTGACACTGTAGTGTGTCGTGGTGGTTATAGACACTATAGTGTGTCATGGTGGTTATAGTAACACTATAGTGTGTCGTGGTGGTTATAGTGACACTATAGTGTGTCATGGTGTCTATAGTGACACTATAATGTATCATGGTGATTAGTGACACTATAGTGTGTCGTGGTGGTTATAGACACTATAGTGTGTCATGGTGGTTATAGTGACACTATAGTGTGTCATGGTGGTTATAGTGACATTATAGTGCCATGGTGGGTATAGTGACACTATAGTGTATCATGGTGATTAGTGACACTGTAGTGTGTCGTGGTGGTTATAGACACTATAGTGTGTCATGGTGGTTATAGTAACACTATAGTGTGTCGTGGTGGTTATAGTGACACTATAGTGTGTCATGGTGTCTATAGTGACACTATAATGTATCATGGTGATTAGTGACACTATAGTGTGTCGTGGTGGTTATAGACACTATAGTGTGTCATGGTGGTTATAGTGACACTATAGTGTGTCATGGTGGTTATAGTGACATTATAGTGCCATGGTGGGTATAGTGACACTATAGTGTATCATGGTGATTAGTGACACTATAGTGTGTCGTGGTGGTTATAGACACCATAGTGTGGCTGCGGTGGCTATAGTGACACCATATAGTGCCATGGTGGCGGTAGTGACACTATTGTGTGATCATGGTGATTAAAGTGACACCATAGCGTGTCGGTGGATACAGACACCAGTGTGTCATGGTGGTTATAGTGACACTATAGTGTGTCATGGCGGTTATAGCGACACTATAGTGTGTCATGGTGGTTATAGTGACACTATAGTGTGTCGTGGTGGTTATAGTGACACCATAGTGTGTCATGGTGGTTATAGTGACACTATAGTGTATCATGGTGGTTATAGTGACACTGTGGTGTGTCGTGGTGGTTATAGACACTATAGTGTGTCATGGTGGTTATAGTGACACTATAGTGTGTCATGGTGGTTATAGTGACACAATAGTGTGTCGTGGTGGTTATAGTGACACTATAGTGTATCATGGTGGTTATAGTGACACTGTGGTGTGTCGTGGTGGTTATAGACACTATAGTGTGTCATGGTGTTTATAGTGACACTATAGTGTGTCATGGTGGTTATAGACACTATAGTGTGTCATGGTGGTTATAGTGACACTATAGTGTGTCATGGTGGTTATAGTGACACTATAGTGTGTCATGGTGGTTAGGTTAGGTTAGGTTAGGTCAGGTCAGGTCAGGTTAGGTCAGGTCAGGTCAGGTCAGGTTAGGTTAGGAAGGGTTGGGTGATTTTCTGTTTTTTTTACACAGAAAAGGGGGTAGGTTAAGTTATGTGACACAGGGATGGTGGTGAGATGATGGTGACATGATGGTGACACAGGGGTGATGGTGACAAGTGATGGTGACACAAGTGATGGTAACATAAGTGATGGTGA
>NW_024712639.1:15000-19273 GCF_018991925.1 Homarus americanus
TCACAACCAAGGAGCAAATTGTTGGTTTATAAAGGCACGACCAAGGAGCCATTTGTTGGTTTATTAACGCACGACCAAGGAGCCATTTGTTGATTTATAAAGGCACGACCAAGGAGCCATTTGTTGGTTTATGAAGTCATGACCAAGGAGCCATGCGTTAGTTTATAAAGGTACGACCTGGCTGAGCCATTTGTTGGTTTATTAACGCACGACCAAGGAGCCATTTGTTGGTTTATGAAAGCGCATCCAAGGAGCCATTTGTTGGTTTATGAAGTCATGACCAAGGAGCCATGTGTTGATTATGAAGGGACGACCAAGGAGCCATTTGTTGGTTTATGAAGGAACGACCAAGGAGCCATTTGTTGGTTTATGAATGCACGACCAAGGAGCCATTTGTTGGTTTATGAAGGAATGACCAAGGAGCCATTTGTTGGTTTATGAAGGAATGACCAAGGAGCCATTTGTTGGTCTATGAATGCAGGACCAAGGAGCCATTTGATGGTTAATGAAGGCACGACCAAGGGGCCATTTGTTGGTTTATGAATGCAGGACCAAGGAGCCATTTGTTAGTTTATGAAGGAATGACCAAGGAGCCATTTGTTGGTCTATGAATGCACGACCATGGAGCCATTTGATGGTTAATGAAGGCACGACCAAGGGGCCATTTGTTGGTTTATAATGGCACGACCAAGGAGCCATTTGTTGATTTATAACTGCACGACCGAGGAGCCATTTGTTGATTTATAAAGGCACGACCAAGGAGCCATTTGTTGGTTTATGAAAGCGCGCCCAAGGAGCCATTTGTTGGTGTATGAAGGCACAACCAAGGAGCCATTTGTTGGTTATGAAGGCACGACAAAGGAGCCATTTGTTGGTTTATAATGGCACGACCGAGGAGCCATTTGTTGGTTTATGAAAGCGCATCCAAGGAGCCATTTGTTGGTTTATGAAGGCATGACCATGGAGCCATGTGTTGATTATTAAGGCACGACCAAGGAGTCATTTGTTGGTTTATGAAGGAACAACCAAAGAGCCATTTGTTGGTTTATGAATGCACGACCAAGGAGCCATTTGTTGGTTTATGAAGGAACGACGAAAGAGCCATTTGTTGGTTTATGAAAGCGCGTCCAAGTAGCCATTTGTTGGTTTATGAAGGCATGACCAAGGAGCCATGTGTTGATTATAAAGGCACGAGCAAGGAGCCATTTATTGGTTTATGAATGCACGACCAAGGAGCCATTTGTTGGTTTATGAAGGAACGACCAAAGAGCCATTTGTAACTTTATGTAGGAATGACCAAGGAGCCATTTGTTGGTTTATGAAGGAACGACCAAGGAGCCATGTATTGGTTTATGAATGCACGAATTAAGGAGCCATTTGTTGGGTTTATGAAGGAAAACGACCAAAGAGCTATTTGTAATTTTATGTGGAATGACCATGAGCCATTTGTTGGTTATGAAGGCACGACCAAGGAGCCATTTGGTGGTTTATGAAGGAACGACCAAGGAGCCATTTGGTTGTTTATGAAGGCACGACCAAGGAGCCATTTGGTGGTTAATGAAGGGACGAACAAGGAGCCTTTTGTTAGTTTAGGAAGGCACGAGCAAGGAGCCATTTGTTGGTTTATGAATGCACGACCAAGGAGCCTTTTGTTAGTTTAGGAAGGCACGACCAAGGAGCCATTTGTTGGTTTATGAAGGCACGACCAAGGAGCCATTTGTTGGTTTATGAAGGAATGACCAAGAAGCCATTTGTTGGTTTATGAATGCACGACCAAGGAGCCATTTGTTAGTTTATGAAGGCACGACCAAGGAGCCATTTGTTGATTTATAAAGGCACGACCAAGGAGCTAGCTTTGTTGGTTTATGGAGGCACGACCAAGGAGCCATTTGATGGTTTATGAAGGCACGATCAAGGAGCCATTTGATGGATTATAAAGGCCTAATTCGGGCGAGCCATTTGTTGGTTTATGAAGGCGACCATGACCCATTTGTTGGTTGGGTGAAGGCAATTAATTGGCGAGCCATTTGTTGGCTTTATACTGCACGACCGAGGAGCCATTTTTGTTGGTTTATAAAGGCACGACCATGAGCCATTTGTTGGTTTAAGAAGGCACAAAAAAGGAGCCATTTGTTGGTTATGAAGGCACAACCAAGGAGCCATTTGTTGGTTTATAATGGCACGACCGAGGAGCCATTTGTTGATTTATAACGGCACGACTGAGGAGCCATTTGTTGATTTATAAAGGCACGACCAAGGAGCCATTTGTTGGTTTATGAAGGCGCGCCCAAGGAGCCATTTGTTGGTTTATGAAGGCACAACCAAGGAGCCATTTGTTGGTTATGAAGGCACGACCAAAGGAGCCATTTGTTGGTTTATGAAGGCACAACCAAGGAGCCATTTGTTGGTTATGAAGGCACGACCAAGGAGCCATTTGTTGGTTTATAATGGCACGACCGAGGAACCATTTGTTGGTTTATAATGGCGCGACCAAGGAGCCACTTGATGGTTAATGAAGGAACGACCAAGGAGCCATTTGTTAGTTTATGAAGGAACGACCAAGGAGCCATTTGTTGGTTTATGAATGCACGACCAAGGAGCCATTTGTTAGTTTATGAAGGCACGACCAAGGAGCCATTTGTTGATTTACAAGGGCACGACCAAGGAACCATTTGTTGGTTTATGAAGGCACTACCAAGGAGCCATGTGTTGGATTATGAAGGAACGAACAAAGAGCCATTTGTTGGTTTATGAAGGAATGACCAAGGAACCATTTGTTGGTTTATGAAGGCATGACCAAGATGCCATTTGTAGGGTTATGAAGGCACGACCATGGAGCCATTTGTTGGTTTATGAAGGCACGACCAAGCAGCCATTTGTTGATTTATGAAGGCACAACCAAGGAGCCATTTGTTGGGTTATGAAGGCACGACCAAGGAGCCATGTGTTGGTTTATGAAGGCACGACCAAGGAGCCATGTGTTGGTTTCTGAAGGCACGAAAAAGGAGCCATTTGTTCGTTTATAAAGGTACGACCAAGAAGCCATTTGTTGGTTTATGAATGCAAGACCGAGGAGCCATTTGTTGGTTTATGAAGGCACGACCAAGGAGCA
The DNA here is from genome assembly GCF_018991925.1 of Homarus americanus. NCBI lineage: Eukaryota > Metazoa > Arthropoda > Malacostraca > Decapoda > Nephropidae > Homarus > Homarus americanus. The sequence continues at coordinate 18,113 of NW_024712639.1, forward strand.
TTTTATTGTTGGTTATGAAGGGAACGACCAAGGACCCATTTGTTGGTTATGAAGGCGACGAACCCATTTGTTTGGACATCAAAGCTCGACCAAGGAGCCATTTGTTGGTTTATGAAGGCAAGAGCAAGGAGCCATTTGTTGGTTATGAAGGCACGACCAAGGAGCCATTTGACTGGATTATAATGGCACGACCGAGGAGCCACTTGTTGGTTTATAATGGCACGACCGAGGAGCCATTTGTTGATTTATAAAGGCACGACCAAGGAGCCATTTGTTGGTTTATGAAAGCGCGTCCAAGGAGCCATTTGTTGGTTTATGACAGCGCGTCCAAGGAGCCATTTGTTGGTTTATGAAGGCACGACCAAGGAGCCATTTGTTGGTTTACGAAGGAACGACCAATGAGCCATTTGTTGGCGCGTCAAGGCCATTTGTTGGTTTTATGAAGAGCTGACCAAGGGCCATGTGTTGATTATGAGCACGACCAAGGGGCCATTTGTTGGTTTCTGAAGGAACGACCAATAGAGCCATTTGTTGGTTTATATGAAAGAAACTGACCAAATTGCCATTTGTTGGTTTATGAATGCACGACCAAGGAGCCATTTGTTGGTTATGAAGGCACGACCAAGGAGGCCATTTGTTGGTTTATGAAGGCATGACCAAGGCCATTTATTTGGTTTATGAAGAGCCTGACCAGGAACCATGTGTTGTTTATGAAGAGCTGTGGACCCATTTGTTGGTTATGAAGGAAGGCACGACAAGGAGCCATTTGTTGGTTTTATGAAGAGCGCAACCAAGGGAGCCATTTGTTGGTTATGAAGGAACGACCAGGGAGCCATTTATTTGGTTATGAAGAGCGACCAAGGAGGCCATTTGTTGGTTATGAAGACGACCAAGGCCATTTGTTGGTTATGAAGGCACGACCAAGGAGCCATTTGGTGGTTTATGAAGGAACGACCAAGGAGCCATTTGGTTGTTTATGAAGGCACGACCAAGGAGCCATTTGGTGGTTTATGAAGGAACGACCGAGGAGCCATGTGTTGATTATGAAGGCACGACCAAGGAGCCATTTGTTGGTTTATGAAGGCACGACCAAGGAGCCATTTGGTGGTTTATGAAGGCACGACCAAGGAGCCATTTGTTGGGTTATGAAGGCACGACCAA
>NW_024712640.1:0-9836 GCF_018991925.1 Homarus americanus
TATATTAAACAAAAAAATAATGAAAAAAACAAAAACAAGTTATATCATATAAAAAATAATCATTAACAAGACAATTCATTAGTGTGAAATAATAGAAGACAAATGAGACAAAATAAATCATTAAAAATAAACAAATATGAGAAAGTTAAGAATAAATATAACGAAGCGGAGGAAAGAATACCACGAAAACAGGAAAAAAATAATGATAACAGGAACAAGAGCAGTACATGATAATAATAAACAATTAACGATATTGGACAAGAAACAGCAGAAATGAAGATAAAAAAAAAGGAGCAACGAAGAAAGGAACAACGTAAAGTAATGTAAGGACTATAGACTACAAGGTCGACTCACTCATCAAAGAAAATGGAACCTCTAGGAGCTCGTGACGTCAATTGAGCCTAAAGACTTAAAGAAATGGTAAATTTATACATGACTGCAAATCCATCATCTCTGTCACTCAGGGGGGAAGTGGGGTCGAGGTCAGTGGGGGGTCAAGGCCCCTACTGTGTCTCCCTGGTGGCCCTGGCTGATGACATAATTGTACCCTGACTTTAAATAATCCTCAGAGAGAATACATTTTTTTTTGACTGCTTACTTCTGGTAGGGTTGAGTGTGAAGACGAGGAGGAAGTATACACAACAGAAGGTTACTCATACGTGAAAATTATTTAAATGAGTTAATAATACATCACATCATTACAGGGTAAGGCGCAAGGAATTCCCCCATGATGGAAGAAATTGAATACACACATAATAGATTCAAGGAGAGAACGGAATCGGTCTTTTCTTTTTCAAAATAGACAAAAATGCAAAAAAAATATATATATAAAAGGAATTCCGATGTACAATACTTAAACTATTAACGTCATCTGAGAAGCAGTTTATATCGAGAAATTTTTACGTAAACAAATATTTATCATCGCGTTTAAGACGATTCTCAAAAACGTATGTGGGAAAAATCTGGTCCCGTTGACATGGTGGTGGAGTAGCAGCCATCAGCCAGAGGAAGAAGTCACTTAAGCCGCCCGTGTGATAGGTGAATGGCTGTATAAATCAACTTGAGTGACGCACACATTCTTGTTGATCCCTCAGCTGGATGTCAATGCACGTTGTGACTCTTTGGGTATTTATATCCCGGGAATAAGAATACAAATGAGACTGGGGATGACGTATAAGAGGATGAGAGAAAAATAATCCGAGAAAAAAAAGAAGGTAAAGCACCAACACTTACCCACCAAGTCTCGGAATCTCAAAAGACTCTTACGGGAATTTATATTAAAAATGATGCTGGCAGACGATACACAACAGAAAATCACCAGACAAAATAATACCCAAATCATTACACTTTAACCATTAATGTCCGTTTTTCCATCGCCAAATACGAGAAAAAACAAACAATATATTAAACTTTGAGAATTCGAGCTCAGGTGAAGGTGTGAGGTCGTAGCCATTACGTAGATAACATATCCAAGTTGGTGTCTCTCCCTCACTGACTAACACAACGTCGGGGTCACACTAGCCTGGATTATCGCATCAACTTTGTTATCTATAGACGATGAACATAGCAAATTCGCGGTCCCTTTGAATATTAATAAAACGTCTCCTTATTCCTAACTATTCCTTTATCCGTGTATATATAATGTTGTATTTATTCTATTCATTTATTTATATATTCTGTAATGATAGTCTCTTTTGAGGAGTGACAGATGTGAAGATTTACCACTTAATTTATCATGGAACACTGGCAATGGTTTAGTGGAAGCTTACATGACACAAGACCAGACCACAGGATTTATGGTGATGAAAATATGATGGAATTTTCGTGTATAAAGATAGAGCCAAATACTTGTTACATGTTAAACAAGCCACCTCTCTCTCTCTCTCTCTCTCTCTCTCTCTCTCTGTCTGCCTGTTTATGTCTTTCTGTCTGTCTGTCTGTCTGTCTCTCAAAGGTTACATACACATCATCTCCATGTTACAATTATTCGTTTTAATGTAAGAACTATTCAAGAGCTCAGTGTTGCATTGTGTTTATCAGCGCCCAGTGAGGTACTAATCGAGTAGTTGTATAAATTCTAGCAAAGGTCTATTAACTTGATGCCATTTATTATTTAACCTGATCAAAACTGTCCTGACCTGACGATAATTTAACGAAACAGATCTAACCTAACCTAACCTGGCATCATTTGGGAAGTTATTTTAGTGCCTTATTCTTTGTTATTTATCAACATGCCTTTTTACATCACCATTTACGAGTAAAATTTGCCTTACAAACATTTGAGATTCAGGGTCAGGTTTTTTTCTCTCAGCTTTGGTCTAACTCTAATGGATTAAACTTTATCACTTGATGCTAATATACCATTTGGACTTCTTTGCTTATGATGTTATGTCACACGAGACCCTTTAGAAATGGTTGTATCAGATAGTGGAAATACACACCAAGACTATTGTACTGATCAATCATATTCACCCAGACTATGAATCATATTGACCAAATCATATTCGCCCGGACTATCATATTAATCAATTAAATTTCCCCAGATCATCATTCTGGCCAATCACATTCTCGTAGACTATCATACTGACCAATCACATGTTCCCAGACTATCATACCGTCCAATCATATTCGCCCCCTCATAATACCACCCCTCTCTGTGCCTGCATAACGCTGCACTGTCACACTGGACTGGAGAGCACACACTGGCCAGCGGCGTATAGCGGACATAATGGTGCAGTTGTGTCGAAGATGACATTGATGTTCCAGAATATAGCTTACAGCGGAGATAATAGCTGGGTGTATCGAGGCGCTGGATCTACAGTGTCACCTATAAATGCAGTGCCAATAACACGTGACGGGGAGGAGAGAATTATACAGTATGTATGTGCATGCCTGCCAGTGTGGACAAATGGGTTGTTCTGAGTTCCTAGGTTTTGGATGTGCACGTGTCATAGTGTACTTTGTATCCACTCGACCACAGCACACCTTCTTAAGAGACTGAACCTCCATTAATAGGTAGGTAGGTTGGGTGGCAGGTAATTAAGCAAGCAAGGCAGTTAAATATGTATGTAAACAAGTAACAAGGAGGTTGGAACAGTACAGAGGAGTGCAGGCAGACCAATATTCAGCCACTCAAGTGTGTATGTTGGTACTAAGTGATGGAAGGGTTGGTAAATGGGCCTACAGCATCTTGTGTGACACTCAGAGAAGCCAATATCTAGTGTCTGTGTAAAATAAGAGTAACAGCCAAATACCATCAGACACAAGCCCTGGTGAACAACAAATATGGCTTATGGTTGTCACACTTAATTCTCAGTGAAAATATTAGTAAACAGTTCAACGACTCTTAAAAGTATATGTTTAATCGTAGCAAACATAAAAGCCTCAGTAAATGATGTTGGGGACACGTTGGTGGTCTTAACATTGTTCTTATAGTATTGTGGTAAAGGGTCGAACCAGTCTTACTGGTAAGTTACCGTATTAAACAGATCTATAATTCACCCTGTTATCAGAAACATCAGGAAGTGTAGGTCTACCTCACACTCTCCAAAAGTGATAGTTAAAGTTGCCAGCGTACAACTATTTCCCAAGTAATGAAAGATTCGGAAAACTGTAAAAAAAATAAACCTTACCTGTCGACCTTTCATATGTCACATTTATTGTATACGCAGCCAAAGGTGGGGTGGAGTAACATGTTTGTTGATATCAGCAAGTGTGGTAGAACAAGGGAGCAACTGTCACACCACCTCACGCCACCACACTAAGGTTTGATAAGTTCTTGGACCATGCAAGAGTTGGCAGGTGGTTTTTTTTCCTCATACTACCTGGAAGGAGACACCAAACAGCGCCCCAGACATGATAAACACATGGTATTATACATAAATTATAAGAAACGCAAAATGTTAACAGTGAATTTCAGGGCAAAGTTGCCGAACAACTGCAGGTATCGCCTCTAAATTTGGCGGTGACTTGACCATAAAAATCACCTCCTGCAATTAATTCTTATAGATGCAAAAAATAAAAAAAACTTGCCAGTCTCCAACGCGAACCTAAACTTTCGAACAAGTTAAATTTTCCACCAAGCAAATGATAAGGAGCACAAAACTCGCAGGTAACTTCTTGACACACGAAAGCAAAGAGTTTCGAATGACTAATCCAAAACTCCTACGTGACAATGCCATTCGATCCAAAAGTCGTAAATGATAATGCCATGAACCACAAAATCACCAGAAAAATGTCAATGTTCGCCAACGTTGAGACCTCGAGGGTGACACGAGCCCCAAATGCGTGCAGGTGTTGGCCCAACGACCTTTTGCTTGATGAACCCAGGCACTATTGTCCGTCACGCTGACTCACCTGAAGGAGGGAACGACCTCACCTGTGACAACCTGTACACACCTGACCTTTTGCTACCACCCAGCCTCGTTTCCTATATACCACTGACGTCACCTGGGAGGGTTGGAGGGAGGAAGGGGTAAGTAAGGAGACACAGAAGGTGATGAGGAATTACAGAACAAAGAAATGAGGAGGAAAAGAGAGGACAGGAATTTAGGATGGAGTGGAAGAGGAGAGGAAACGAGGGGATAAAGATGGTCTGACTGAGGGGAAGTAATGAAGGTGGGGGGGGGCAAGAATGGAGGAGAAAAAGTAGAAGTGGAAACAGGAAGAGCGATTGAAGAGGAAGTGGAAGAAGGTAAATAGAGGAGGGAAATAAATATATGAGGAGCATCAGAAAGAGAAAAAGAAAAGTAGAGAAAGAGGAATTAAATAAAGGAGTGGTAAGCGGCGGCAAGGTGTAGGGAGAGGGGTGGTAAGGTGTGGGGAGTGGAGTGTGGGGAGTGGGGTGGTGAGGTGTGGGGAGTGGAGTGTGGGGAGTGGGGTGGTGAGGTGTGGGGAGTGGAGTGTGGAGACTGGGGTGGTAAGGTGTGGGGAGAGGGGCGGCGCGTGTTGTCTCAGTTGTAGAGGTGACTTGCAGGTGGCTGCTCTTAGGTGGACATGTTCAAGTAATTTTATAGACGTAAGAAGTAGGAGCACCACACACACACACACACACACACACACACACACACACACAAGCAACGTGAATAGGCTGTAAAACTTACACGGCAGTCATTATAAAACTAGCGAACAAACGGGACGGCTCACAGATGTCGACAAGCTGACGTCAGTAAGGGGAAAAATTAACTCATGAGTGCAAATTGCTTTCATTCTTGAGTAAAAAGAAGAGGAATGTGTGTGTGCGTGTGTGTGTATCATTTCAGTTATGTTATAACAGTACTTCACTTAACGCTAGTGTGAGGCAGCTCTCCTACACTATGTAATCCTGAAGTGAATAATACACTAACGTAAATGTACTTAATGCATCAGAAGGACTAAACCTCGCTTCCTGAGAACACTGGTGGCGTGAGGGTATAACAATGGTGAGCTCCCTTCTCTTTTACTACTCCAGTTTGATCTAAATATTCTTTCCCTGCTAAGTGTACAAGATAACTGAGAAGCCGGCCGTGGCCTCAATCACTTACCTCGTCACACTTACCTGGTAAAATGCTCAACCAAAATAACCACTTGTTTGCTTCTGCTTAAACTTTTATTTCTTTATGGTGAAGAATAACAGCCTTTGCCCAATCACGGGAGTCGTCTGAGTATTTTGAATCCTCGACAATAAAAACACGAAATAATGATGCGCTTAGTTTATTTTAACTTTCTTATATGAGACAAACTAATAATCCGTTTTCAAAGTCGTATTTCCTTAGGCAAGTAAATAAAAATGTCTTTATTCTAAGTTACATCCATTAATAACACAATAATTGTGTCTTTAATGTATTTTATTTGTTCATGCAACAAAATAAGGAAAGTTTTAAAAAGTTATAGTTCCTGAAGAGACAAGATAATAAAGTTTTTGGTACATTTTTTCTTGTGAAAGAATGTCTGGATTATATGCGAGTTCCTTAAGAGACATAATATGATGTATTTTAAGTGTTTTCTCTTCCTTTCTCTCGAGACAAATTAAGAATGTCTTTACTCTTTCTTTTCTTAGTGAAGAAAATTCATATTGAATATCATGTCCTCGTGAGGCAAAATAATAATTCCCTCTACTGTATTTATTTTCCTATGAGATATAAACCAGTCCCTTGATATCTTACCTAACTCTCGAGTCTTTTTTTATACGGAGGAAGTATAAATGACTTCTAAAAACGGCTCTAATTTATTTCCTCTGATTTAGTATAGCCATTTAGAATCTTGCCTAACACCTCTCACACTTGTCTTTCATAAAAAAATATCCAGAAAAGTATATCTTTATTTTAATTTATTTCCTTAAGGTGTGAAACCAGTTCTTTGGCAGACTTCCCAACTCCTTCCGATCCTGTATGTCCAGAAGTGTAATATAACCCAATAAATATACCTGCCTTTTATTACTACCGATTGTGTGTGTGTAGCAAGTCAACACCACACCGTATCACCACCTGAGAATGGATACCTTACTACAAGAACCACACCCATAAACTGAGCGCCACTACATTAGCTGTACGCGCCATTACCTGTGTACCGTTTCATCAAATACCTAACATCAGTTGACCTATTACCTAAGCTCCGCCCAATTAGGGAGATCTTCGTTCCTGGTTGATAAGTAAATCATTTGGTCACCAACAACCAACCAATAATTGTGACCGTAGCTTGGGATGCCTGTGTGTGTGTGTGTGTGTGTCTGTGTGTGTGTGTGTGTAGAGATTAGTCGATACAAGTTATTCTAACACCTGCAGTCATTGGTACTATGGGTAATTTATACTACAAGTTAATTTAAACACAGATGATGCTGAAACTGTATTTTTTTTTACTTTAAAATATGGAACTCATCTGAATAACTATAATGTAAAAATATGAGAAACACAAATGCAAACACACACACAAACACACACACACACACACACACACACACACACACACACACACACACAGCAACAGTAACACTAAACACACAGATGGTGGTGTAATAAGTCATGCACGAAGACAATTAAGGAGCTTGACAGGAAGCAAGCCACTTCCGGCCATGCTTCTCCCCGAGGTCGACCGCCTGCCTCCACACACACACACACACACACACACACACACACACACACACACACACAGCAACAGTAACACTAAACACACAGATGGTGGTGTAATAAGTCATGCACGAAGACAATTAAGGAGCTTGACAGGAAGCAAGCCACTTCCGGCCATGCTTCTCCCCGAGGTCGACCGCCTGCCTCCACACACACACACACATATTCCTCACCATGTAACTAGTATTTAATATGACTCAGCCATACAATATTCTTGCCTAAGTGAACAATATATAGTTGTTAATTACCCGCCTAAAAAAAACTGTTCCATTTTCAGGAAGTTTCATCAGTGAGGAGGAAGACCAGCCTCAACAACTACAGTATATCTTACACCAGCTACTGAGGATCAGTTCACCCTTCTCACTCACACATTGTAACCTGCAAGTCTCACCGGAAAACTACGATTTATATATATATATAATAATCAAGAGATATAACTAGGTGTTACAGTCACTAAGTAGTAGCTTGCAGCCAGAACAAAAGCTGTTAACTTTTATGGTAATTGAAGTATTAATGGGGAAATGAGTGCTAAATTACGATAAGACAAGCTACACAAGCGACCTAATGCATAATACTGTATTTAGTAAAAAAACTAATTTTAGTCCCGTAAGGACCAGTTGTGGCAGATATCATAAAATGTTGTACAGTATACGTAATGCAAGGAAGCGGGAGGTAAAAAGTTGTGGTGAATCAAGAAAAAAATTTGAAATTACTTCTTCCTGTTCACTTGGGGAAGTTGTCGTGCTCCGCGGATACTGAGGAAGGCAGGAGCTTCAGTAATTTCCATCGTTGCCATTATTTTTACTGAGCACACTTAAAGTGATATATATATATATATATATATATATATATATATATATATATATATATATATATATATATATATATATATATATATATATATATATATATATATGTGTGTGTGTGTGTGTGTGTGTGTGTTTGTATGTGTGTGTGTGTGTGTGTGTCATTGCTGATACTGACGACAGTATTTGGTTGATGATGAAACACTACTTCCTCGCCTCACCGATAGAGGGAACCAGCAGTACAGCCACAGCGAAAACGCTCACGTCTCTCAGTCATTCTCCTCTCGGAGCGACAGTTAGAACTGGGACGGAAACATCCACACCTTCAATACATAAAGGATCTTGGTGGTGGGGTGACCACCAAGGAGTACCACCTGGTAGTTGTCTCGGTATTGTCTCTTCAACAGTTGATCCTGAGCGAGAGCGAGAACTTCTTGTGCTCGAGGTTGTTTGGTCCACAAATCGCTGGAAGACGGTGGTCATGATCACCTCCAGGATGTAGTGCCTACAGGAGGTCGTCATAGTGACCACGAGGTCCTGCTGGATCACTCTGTCCGCGTCTTCTGTCCCAGTGGTCCTGGCGCGCCACGGTGAGTAGCTCACTACACATTAAGTACATATACTATACTATGCTATGCTATGCTATGCTATGCTATACTATACTATACTATACTAAGCTATGCTATGCTATGCTATGCTATACTATACTAAGCTATGCTATGCTATACTATGCTATGCTATACTATGCTATGCTATGCTATACTATACTATACTATACTAAGCTATGCTATGCTATGCTATACTATGCTATGCTAAGCTATGCTATGCTATGCTATGCTGCTCACTGCTCTTTATGCTAAGCTGTGCTTTATGCACAGTAACGATGGCGTAACATGCAGTAACAATGTTTTGATAACGTGGCTGTGTACAGGCTGTGTTTGATAACGTGTGCATGAAAACAGTAAACAAACAACGTGGCGTGGCGTGGCAGTGGCAACGTGGCTGGGCTGGTGGCAGTATGCTGTGCTGTGCTGTGGGCTGTAACGGTAACGTAACATTAACGTAACATGCTGATGTTTCGTGGCAATGGCAGTGGCTGTGCGATGCTGTGCTGGGCTGTGCGGTAACGTGGCACAGTGGCAATGCTGTGCTGTGCTGTGCTGATAACAAACTAGAAGCTGTGCTTTTAGTAACAATGCTGTCTTTATGCTATACTATACTAAGCTATGCTATGCTATACTATGCTATGCTATGCTATGCTATACTATACTATACTAAGCTATGCTATGCTATGCTATGCTATACTATACTAAACTATGCTATGCTATGCTATGCTATACTATACTATACTATACTAAACTATGCTATGCTATGCTATGCTATGCTATGCTATACTATACTATACTACAACGGTACAGCAAAGTATATTTTTTGGCATTAAAATGTTATTAATTTATTGTCTAATCATCACTACATATAACACCATCCATCATCACTACATATAACACCATCCATCACCACTACATATAACATCACCACCACACTACACTATACTATACTATGTATAAGAAATTCCAACCTTACTATATTTTTGCGCCTCTATTTTTAGAGTTTACCCCCGAATTTCAACTTATAGTCCTTGGACTCAATATTTTGTCATATGCAGTAAACAAGATGACTTTCCTCAACAAGGAATACCGACCCTACGTCGGTTCAGAGTCTTTCCAGTTCTTCGCTCAAGACAACCTCCGCTTCAGTGACAACATAAATGAACGCGTCCTCCGAGATGAACTGGGTGAAACCTACATCAAGTTTTGCACCGAAAGGAACCTCCCCGTTGCTAGTATGGTGAACATAGGAGCTCATCTGGCCCAGAGTGGGGTATGCGTTAAGCGCCTGGGAACACGCTTCGGACAGCAATATGGGT